>NW_020456265.1:1048204-1085879 GCF_003342845.1 Nothoprocta perdicaria | reverse complement strand
ACAAGTCAATCATCCCATAAACATGGGGACAGCTCAGGAGCCCCTTGAGCTCTCCTTGCACAGCAGCAGCCTGCACACCTCACCTTGAGCAGGGACGGCTCTCAAGGATCCTCCTGGGGTTAAGACATCCTTTCCACAACAGATTCGTGATAAGCAACTATAGCATGCTCTCTTTCTAAACTTGTGACATTACTTTGTAACTGTGCACAAAAACCCTTGGTTATAAACCATTGACCAGGTCTGGGTCTAGGATTGGACCCAGCCTCACTCAGACTGCTCTCAGAAGGAGCTTGGAAAGCAAAGGGCTCCAATCTGAACCTCGTGACTCAATGGGAGAGTGTCTTTGATAATTCTGTGTATTATCTTGAACCTCCACGCAGTAAATACGACTTCACCATAGAATCTCTTGAAACCATTGTCCATGTTAATAAAATCTATTACTGTTTCTTTCACATGAGTGAAGTGCATTGTGTCACTCACCCCTCCACCACCACTCGTTCCGTGACAGATGGTAGGACCAAGCAGGAAACCTGCTGGAATTTACAAATTGTATGTGACATGACACAGCACCATGTTTCATGGATACAGAAAATTGGACATTTGCCTGATTCAGTGAAGAAGCAACAAGATGACTTTGGGTGAACACTTTTTTACCTTCTCTACAAACTTTATTTCCCTCAAAATCATTTTTTAAATTAGAATTTTTATTTATCAGTTGTCAGTCATAAAAAATAATTTGATTCAACATGAAATCCAGATTTGGTAGACAACAAAACTGAAGGATTGAATGTGTAGTGAAAGTTGCACAACTAGTTTTCAGTTGCATTTAAAAGCAAAACTAAACTMTCCAGACTATTGAATACTGAAATTAGACCTGACTTTTGAGCAATGAAAGACACATAGGCAAGGTGCTATTTTGAAAAGAAAAAGTGACCACAGAAAGAAATAATCAGGAGTCTAGATTTGAATATAATGTTGCTTGTGAAAGCCAAATCCATAGAAAATGAATCCATGTTCTTCATCTAGGGATTCTTGAAGGGGAGATTGGGTTGGGGGCAGGATGATTTTAACAGACTCTCAGGTATTGGGCAGACTYTCTTTATACAGCTGCCCTCTGCTTCCATGGCTCTCTAAGATTAGGACTAAACATAGTTGCATTCAATCAGTGGATGCATTGCTACAGAGATATCAATCTGGCTTAAATGTCTGTTAAAATTTTGTGGCTGCTCTTCATTGCTTTGTTTGCAAAGCCARTTCGGAGCATTGATAGACAGATACTACATTTGCTCCCAGATTATTCTGTTTCTTTTACTCAGCAATACAAAGAACTATTGTTTGCAATGCACAGACACATCTGAGAAAGTGCTGAGCCCGCATGCCCTCKTGTCAAATAAAACTGCTTCAGAGGAAGAGGAGGTGAGACATTGCACCTTAGCCTTGTGTAATATCTCTTTACCTGATGGAAAGAGACCAGCTGCACCAAGAGTTGTTTGAGAACAGGACAGAATCAGCAAAATAATTTCACTTCACTGTGTTTAAAAAGCCATCATCTTAAAAATCTGAGTGCATGCTTCTGATTCTTCCCTCTCTTCCCTGACATACGATACTTCACAAGGATAGGAGAGAGAGTAGGGAMTGATTGGAAGTGGTTGAAAGGTTTCCTACATGTTCATAGAAAATTGTTGCAGATTAGAGCAGCAAATAAAAAAAGAACAAACTCCACCCCAATAAAACGTTTAGGAAAGTACTGATATGAGTGCATTTGGTAGAAAGAGGGCCTTTATTCAAATAAAAATGAAAATCTTAATGGCTACTGTAATTCTGTTAAAAACTTATTTTGGACTATATTCATGAAACCGCATGTGAAGGAAAATGAAAGAAAGCATTTTTACTGCAGTAAGACAAAAGTATTTACACAAAGCTGACAAATTCAACWTCTCTGTATGGTGCAATTGCTTGAATCCACTGAGGTCTAAGGAGGTATTGCATAAAWAGGAAAACATAAGAAGAAACTGTAAAACTGAATGGTGAATCCATATATTAGTCTATGTCTAGATGAATCACTGCACAAAAGAAAACATCTGTGACAGGTGAAGTTAAACTAGGAGACTGTTTGGTACAAATTACAAGCCCAGAAGAATTAAGAGCAACACAGGCCATATTTCTTAACCAACTAAATGAAGAGAGCAACTGTCTGTAAAATCCATCCAAGCTGAGCCTGACCTAAGTCTAACTTTGGACACTAGAAAGATGGCAGTAGGACCCAAAATAACAGCATAAAAGATCAATATATTAATTATGACAGAATTTGAGATATAGCTTGCATAAAGATAAGATTGACTGATGTTGTCTTTATACAGCACAGTCTGGATGACATTTTTGGCAACATGAATCTCTAGGACAAAAAGAGAGTACATACTCTGTGCACTGCATCCAGGGAATCCAGCATGAATCCAGGGAGCAGAACAAATAATGTCACTGTAAAAGCAAATGACATCACCACCTGCTGGGTGTGCATGAATTTTATTATTATGCACACACAYAAAAAAAGTTCTGTGTTTGTTTTAAGTAAAAATTGTTGACAGAGATGCCTTTTCTCTAACAATGAAAACTTTCAATAGAAGAAGGTTTACAAAATTCCCTGCGTAGACAGGATGTTAGAAGCTTTGGAAGATGATAATTCCAGGGAAAATAATGCACTTTGAGAGCTACTGATGCAACATAAAGAAAAGACAGTGATTGTAGTAACAAAGGCATTGATGCTAGCTTCAAATGTATTCCTTTTCAGATCATTTTTTAACATTCTTAAAAATATGGAGGAATGCTATACTTATTATTCTTGATAATCATTTTTCTCATTTTAAGTGGGGTACTTTGTTGAGTTGTGTTGGAATTGAGGTTAAAAAAAAAAAGAAAGAAAAAAACATGGTGAGTAATATTCTAMTACTCACTGGACTTCACTTGAAACAAACATCACAGGACTTTAACTAGTGAAAATGGTTATGCTACGACAGAAGACAAGCCAACTACACATTATCTTGTGCAAAAGTTTACTCRGTGGTGATTGACCTTTGCAGTTGTCAGAAGGGACTGAAGCTGAGCTGTACGTACATCTAGGCATTGCACTCAGCTCTGCACACACAGATCCAATGCTGTCATCATGGCAGGGGAGCCAGAAGACCCAAAGAAACATTTTCAAAGCAAGCTATCTCCCTSTATTTGTAGGTGCTGGAATAGCCAGCATCACTAAGAGAGCTTCTAAGAAAAACATCCTTCATCAAGACAAGATGATTATTCACAGATTCACAGAATATTTAAGGTTGGAAGGGACCTCTACAGATCATCTAGTCCAACCTTCCTGCTCAAGCAGGCACACCTACAGCATGTGGCACAGGGYGGCATCCAGGCGGGTTTTGAAGACCTCCAGAGTAGGAGACTCCACAACCTCCCTGGGCAGCCTGTTCCACTGCTCTGTCACCCTAAATTATCTGCACATGAACCAATGCTGTGCCAAACACTTCACTGCATAAAGGATAAATCACAGTCTAACGTGATTTCTGTATCAGGTAATAGACTTGTACAAAACTTACAGACTGCACAGCTCCATGGATGGTTGCCAGTACCATTTCTCTCAATCTCACCAGTTCCTTTGCAGAGATCACACAGTGCCAGGAATTTCAATTTTGTGCACAAGAGAAACATAAATATGTCTCATAAATACATACTTTTGCCAGAGGCTTTTCCTAGATAGTTGAAGATTAAGTGCCAAGATTTGTCCAAAGGTAAGGTAACTTGTTCATGGTCACACTTCAGGAACTGAACTTCAGGGTACTGTTCAGAAACGCACTTGCCAGGCTTTCACTGTATCAGTTAGCTTTGCAAACTACCATTTCCCTTTTCTTCAGTTCACAGAAATAGTGATAAATTTTCAGAGTAAGTTTGGCCAACATTCATTCGTTTTGTTAAAATGATGGAACAGTCTTTTATGTGACTTTAATAGAAAAATCCTAAAGCAACAGCAAGTTTCATAGAACATTAATTCTTCCAGGGTATGAAATAACTTTGGTTTTGTTGCACAAAGCTTAAATTGATAGCCTGGGAAAAGATTCATCAGTATTAGGCTAAATGAGAGAGCTGACGCTTTCCTAATGKCTCTCGCATTTTACAAGTTTGTTGCTTGTCAGCCTTCCAAGTTTACATATCTACTATCTAATGATTACTTTTCTCATTTTCTGGTAGAACCCTTCATTTCAGATATTTATGCCTATTTCTCAATTGATTTTTCTCTGCTTTTATACTCACACTCAAAGCATGACATCAGTTTGAACCCTTCACATGGTCTATTCAGCCACTGAATTAGCTGTTGCAGTTTGTATTCTGCTATTTGTAGTCCACATTAAATATTTCTTAGGAACATGAACGGTGAAAAAGTAACAAATTCATGAAAAAGATGGGAGAGGGAAAATTACTGAGAACTGCGGAGGTTACAAGTTTAGTCCCTGCATGGACTTGTGAGGACAGTTGTGTAATTGGCATAATTCAGTTTGTAGCCCAACCATTATTTACAGTCCCTCTTGCAAAACCACCACTAAAAACTATACTATTACCTTTCTTATTTATAGAGTTTATGACATTTGTATGAAAACCTCTCTCCAGCATAAAAATAGCCTTCAGAGATCTCTAGTGAGATATGGCAGGTAATATTCTTCTTCAACTGGACACCTTGAACGTATCATCTTCTGGAGAAGCCTATCTCTGCCCACTGACAGGGAACCTACATGATAAATCTGACCTTTAATGGCTTAAAATTAAGTTATATTTATTGATCTGTCCASCATATTATTGCATTAATTCAGCGACACAGGTAGAGATGAAGAGGAACACTCTTGGGCACAATGCAACCCCCTCTAATAAAAAAAAATCTTCTCTTTTCATGTCTCTATCTGCATCCATCAGGCATGCAGCTCCAAGCTTCTACAAGTGAGGTAGGGATATTAGAGACAAAGGCATTCTTTGCACTGCTCAACCCACCAGCATCAGTTATCAGGATCACTGATAGAGCAGAAGCTGCTTCTCCTGCTGTCTCTGTTCATAACATTCATTGCCAAATAACCTGCAGAACTCTAAAATAAGTCAAGTGTGTATTACGTTATGAAATTTCAGGTCCTAGCAAGCTGCAACACGAGTAATACCTCAGAATGCCAATCACTAGGAATGCCCTACAGATCTGCCAAGTTATTTCCTTTCATCACAGTCCCCAGGAAAAGATTTAAGTCACCTGTGTTAAATCTACTTACTTAACTTCTTAATTTAGAGAAATGGGACATGTAGCCACAGCCATAAATTCATTTAAAATGCTTGCTGAGATGGTTCTAGAACAGCTGCATGTGGAGGGTTAATTGTAGTATTACCACTAGCAATAGGGGAATTGAGACATACAGGATGTCTATTGATCTATGGATGCCCCACATAACAATAGTATAGGGGGTGAGGAGCAGGAGGGAAGGGGAACATGGCTTCTTGGATCACACATATGATAACTGTCTCTAAGATAACGATAACAGATCTACCTTTATGTTTAACCCCATAACAAGTGATAAGGCTATCCCTTTTTATCACAGGGTTGTAGGGCTTTGCAAGAGGGCATTTCTTTTTTCAAATACTGTGGTTGCATATATTATATTATATTATATTATATTATATTATATTATATTATATTTATTATATTATTAAAATATAATCATATAATATATAATTATATAATACATGATTATATAATATGATCATACATTATATGATTATTGTCAACAAGTATGGCATTTGCATTTGTGCAATGAAAATTCATTATAATGACTTCCTTGCTAATCCTCAAGTAGAACTTTGCAAATGCTGTCTTCAGTAACAAAGAGCATTTAACATTTTAGGAATAGAGGGATATTAGTTAACGCCTATTTGCTGAAATTCATCACTGCTCAGTTATCAGTAGAAAGCCTATGCACCTCTTAAGCATGGAGGGCAACTGGTGAACAGACATTGTGTGGGCACTTAACACAAGAGCAAATGTCATCCCGTAAGTATTTCTTCATGAGCCTTGCACAAAGTAAAAGATAACAGAACTCTTTTCTTAAAACTTCTTTGTATTTCAGTGAAACAACACAAGTATTATCCCTATAGCTCAAAACACTAGTGACCTACCAGCAGCACTCATGATAATAATTTAATACTTCAGTCACTGTGATCATAAGCTGGATTTTACATGAGGACCATAGCCAGGTAATGCAGTCCTTTGGGATGCTCCTTACAAGCATAAACGAGTCATTTTTTCCCATCACCACTCTAATAATTGACACGTTCTGGAACAGGCCAATTGCAATATATTGGAAAACACATGTGAGGAGAAGTGCTTGCCTAATTTTATGTGATGAAAAAGCTATATTTTTTTGGCCATTTGTTCATTTAAGAATCACAATATAATTGTGTTTATGGAGCAGGAAAGGCTTCAGCAACAAAGGAAGCAAAATATAACAACTCAGGTTGCAGCTGAGGTCTCATTCAATAATTCACTCAAAAGAACAACAGAAAAACAATGACAATTTCAAAGGGCTATAGCAGACAAAGATGCAAAACACAACGAGTGAACAAAGAGCCAAACCTGAACGGATATCAGTTGTATCATTATACACCTGGACACTGGACAGCAGGATGATCACAAGTACTTCTAGAATTTGCATGAAATCAGTATCCACTTTGTTGATAATAAAATCATAGTAAACATAAAATATACCACATTGCAACCCTGTGATACCTATTTATCCTCACAGTATAGATCTGACAATCCCTGGTCCAACATCTCTGTCTTTTGGAGGAGATGCTTCATTCTCACCCTGGATTCTACTACAACCTGTAACTCATTAAACTCATAAAATAGAAACTGAGAAGTATAGGTATGTGAATAGATGTTTTCTCTCTTCAAGTTGTATGTAATTCAGCAGTTATATTGTGACAGAGAACTGTAGTACATGCATATCTTAAAGTGCACAAGGAGTCATGCTGATGTCAATTAATTACTTGCATGTTTTATCTGCCCAGTGTTTATACTGCATTGGTCAGGAATAGTGGCTTTAAGATGGAGAAAGAGAGAGAGAAGAGTCAAAATTTTCCCCACAATTCCACATCCATCCAGAACACAAGGAACATGAATGCCCCTTAAATTCTGTGAGGAAATTAAAAAATCTATCTACCAAACATGTTGGGCTAGGGTAATACACTGAGTGCTGCAGCAGGGCACCTTTACTGTAGACAAACTGTCTTTATAGAACGGAGAAGCTTCCCTTTGAAAACTGTAAGAGTACACTGAATATCCAAAGTACTTTTTGTACCTGAAGGAGACACGGTATGGTTTTATATACAGCTTCCATGACTCTCTTGAGGCAAATATCCACATGTTAAGTGACCTGAATGTGAATTCATTCATTGCCTGCATTTGAATTCATRTACATTTACTTACCATTGGTTACTTATGGAATGGGGCAAAACCTCAAGGAAATATGTAAATCCTAGGTAACTTGAAGCAAAAGAAATGTGGCAGGTACAGGCTAGTTGTACACAGGTCCAGTATAATAGGCACAGAGGTGCGTGCCCCTGGTCTGAACTCAGCTATGCCACATCATTGCCTTACAGTGTTGTGCCAGTTCCTTCATCCCTCACTTACCTTTTCCATCTGTAAAACTGGGATAAAATAAGACCAAAGCCAACCGAAACAGAAAAAGGGATCCTTGTCACACAGTCTTAAAAAAAAAAAAAAAAAGAAAAAGTGAAGGTGCTCATGCAAGTCATGAAAAGGAGGAGTTTTACTGCTTTGTGCAATGTAAAGGAGTAGACCTCTCCTTTTTCTTCCACTCTCTGTCCTTCACCTCTAAGGATTATTACGTATTCACTCATAGTACACAGATTCCGTGAGGATTAGCTAGCTAATGTTTGTGCAGTATTTTGTTCCTGAAAAATGCCATTTAAGTACTACCATGATACAGAAAAACTTATGGCAGATGTTACCCACGGAAAGTGGGATAAACCAAAAAATTCAAGACAGAATGTGACTCATATGTCTATAATGATAGCCCTGCAGATTCTGCTGCTTTCAAATACTAGAATCAGATATGAGATCAAGATTAATACTTGTAGCCCTGCTTAGAGGAAGACAGAAAGSCAAAATGACTCGTGTGTATACGTAAAAGGGAATCAAGAGTCAGCACTGTCATAGATAACCCCAAAATAATCCGAAATCATTAAATTTTGCAGTCACTTTTAACCAAGCATAAACAATTCATAGACTTAGAACAAATGTTACATAAACAAACAAATGCTGAGTTTTTTTAAGATATAATGATAGGTTGTTCACAAACACATCATTCAGACTTTGCTAGAGGCTGAGAATACAAAATGCATTGCTTATTTACATAGACATTTTTAGCTTGAATTTTAAATCCATTCAACTCATTGACAGCTGCCAAGTTTAGAAATAGTCCAGTCAGGCTTACCAAAGAAAGAGACAGACATTGATCTGTTTGGGATATCAAGTATAAATCAAGAGCTCAAATATACAAACATTACCATAAAGTAACAATTTAATGTGCATCAGCTGATCTGTAGCTGTCCATGAACATATACTTGCAGGAAAGGTAAAGTTAACTAACTCTGCAAATTTTATTCTACAAATGTAAACATCTTTTTATTGAAGTTCAGTTCACCTAAACTACTGCCCGTCTTCCAGGAGAAATATTAGGCACTCRTGAATGGCTATCATATACCAACTGTCCTAAAATGATCTGTCACTTGTGACAACCTAGGCAAACCTAGACCCTAGGCAAAGCAAAGCATGGTTTTCAAACTAGCTGTTCTCACTGGTCTGGATAGAAAAACAAACAAGCAAACAAGCAAAAACTTACTACCTCATATTCTGGCTGTTCTATTCGCAAATTGGATTTTAAATTAAAACATTAAAGGCTAGAGGCCTTGAGGCACAATTACGAACAATTAAGTGACCAAATCTCACAGAAAATAGACCAGGGTTGGGATCTCTTGCTCTCYAACCTTTGATCTCCTAAGTCTCCTACTACAAAGCTAGTTGAAAACTTACTTCAAATATTGGAGATTTTTCTCCATTTCCTCTTGTAAGTGGTGAAAGAGAAAAAAATGAAAATAAAAAAGAACAAAGGAGTTGAGTTTGGAATTGTCAATTATCAGCCTGAGATAAAACTTCTGGAGGGAAAACCAAGATCAGCCTTGGTGTTTTGGTTTATCTTAGGGTCAGTTAGCACCTAACTGGTTTGCAACCTCCAGGTTAGCTGAATGCCAGCCTCTTCACTTCATGCATGAACCAGGCTGGGAGCTTCCTGCGAGCAGGACTCTTCCTTGATTGGTGCTCATTTCCCATTTACCCTCCAAGGCAAGGATCATTACAAACCCCTCACATTTCACAGACTATGCACAAGTGACAGAAAAGTTACTTCAATCTGTAGCAAATCATGCCTTTCTTGACATTTTTGTTAACTCATCTGGTTAGACCCACACCCTGGAGCCCATTTCAAAGAAAACTCTATATCTTCCAACTCATAGGATATTGATCAGACTCTCAGTAACGCTGTAGTGAGATTTTTTACTACACTTCAGTTGCCCAGGAGCAGAAAAGCTTCTTCTGTTATGCTTTACAAGTACATTGCTTTTGTTCCAGATGCACTTTTTACCCCTTGGAAATTACTCTTTTCCTCAATAAATCAGCTCAATTCTGACCTGCTTATTCATGGGGCAGGAGAGGTGGCCACCTTGATTTAATTTCCTCTCTGAAGTGGAGCATATTTTGATTAAGGGAGACATGAGGAGACTTTCTCCATAGGGACCCACCACTCGAAATTTAATTTCCTTCTTACTTGGCTGTATGTTGTTGTTGGAATCAGCAGACAGAAAGCCTGACCAAGTGCTGAAAAGACCTGCCTGAAGGTGCTGTGGCTGCAGTTTTCACCCGAAAATGCATGCTAAAGTTTTGTGCACTTTATGGCAAAGAATTTATTAGACAATATTCTTTTTAAAATAAAATTCAGGAAGACAGTATTGAGATGCATGAGAATAGGTACCTGTGAAGAACAAATTGTGCAGCAGCACAGGAATTGGAAAATCCCAAATCTGGAAATTTATTATGGACTAACTGTCCATTTTAACTGGTCAATGTGCAATGAATAAAGAGAAATCTCTTTGCTTTTGGTCCGACTGGCAGCAAGTGAGGTTATCACTGAATTTACCTTCTCTCTCTTCCTCTTCACTCCCAGGGTATTCAGCAGAGASGGAGGCAGCCTAACCCTGTCCAGATAATTCTGTCTTCAGAATACCATGGCATTTCTTTGCATCAAGAAGAACTCCATTCTTTGTGCCACTGGAGGGGTCCAGCTTATTTGCTATAATCCTAACAGCCCTCCCTCTGCTGTGAAACTTTGTGAAGTTATGCCTGACTAAGATACTGTGGGAGTTTTTCTGCAGGCTTGAATGAACTAAGAGTCGGTATGTAGCATTGGCTATTGTATGCATGCATATGTATACAGGGATATTCATAAAAAAAGATGATTATGCTGGATGGCAGAGCTCAGAGGGTGGTGGTCAGCAGCGCAGAGTCTAGTCGGAGGCCTGTATTTAGTGGTTTCCCCCAGGGATCAGCCCTCAGTCTAGTCCTGTTCAATTTATTCATCAATGATGTGGATGAAGGGATGAAGTTGTCCTTCAGCAAGTTTGCTAATGAAACTGGGAGAAGTAGTTGATACCCCAAGTGCTGTGCTGCCATCCAGAGGGACCTGGACAGACTGGACAACTGCACAGTGAGAAACCTCATGAAATTCAACAAGGGGAAGTGCAAGGTCCTGATCTTGGGGAGGAATAATCCYGGACACCAGTACARGCTGGGGACTGACCTGCTGGAGAACACCTCTGCAGAGAAGGACCTGGGCGTCATGGTGGATGACAAGATGACCATGAGGTTGCAGTGTGCCCTGGTGGCCAAGAAGGCCAATGGGATCCTGGAGTGCATTAAGAAAAGCGTCCCCAGCAGGTCGAGAGAGGTGATCCTGTCATTCCACTCAGCCACCACGGGGAGGTGGATWAGGAATTGGCTCAGTGGCAGAGTGCAGAGAGTGGTAGTCAGAGGCACTGAGTCCAGTTGGAGGCCTGTAGTTAGCGGTGTCCCCCTCGGTCCGGTCCTGTTCAACTTATTCATYAACGACCTGSATGAAGGGCTGGAGTGCTCCCTCAGCAAGTTTGCTGATGATACCAAACTGGGAGGAGCAGCTGATAGCCCTGAGGGCTGTGCTGCCATCCAGAGGGACCTGGACAGACTGGGCAACTGGGAGGTGAGAAACCTCATAAAGTTCAACAAGAGCAAGTGCAGGGTCCTGCACTTGGGGAGGAATAACCCCGGACACCAGTACAGATTAGGGGTGGATCTGCTGGAGAGCAGCCCCGCAGAGAGGGATCTGGGCATCATGGTGAACGACAAGCTGACCATGAGGCAGCAGTGTGCCCTGGTGGCCAAGAAGGCCAACGGGATCCTGGGGTGCATTAAGAAGAGCGTCTCCAGCAGGTCGAGAGAGGTGATCGTCCCCTATACACAGCCCTGGTAAGGCCACATCTGGAGTACTGTGTCCAGTTCTAGGCTCCCCAGGACAAGAGGGATGTGGAGCTGCTGGAGAGAGTCCAGCGCAGGGCTACGAGGATGATCAGGGGCCTGGAACATCTGCCCTATGAGCAAAGGCTGAGAGAGCTGGGCCTGGAGAAGAGAAAGCTGAGAGGGGGGCTGATCAGTGTCTATAAATACCTTAAGGGAAAGGTGGGAGGATGGGACTGACCTCACTTCAGTKGTGGCCACTGATAGAACTAGAATAAACAGCCACAAACTAAAGCATCAAAAGTTCAACAGGAAAAAACCTATGCCACACGCTCTAGATAATCCTACGTGTGCAGGGCAGTTGGACTAGATGATTTCTAAAGGTCCCTTCCAACCTTAAGGATTCTATGATTCTATCATTTAAAATTTGAGAACAAAATACTACAAAGTATATGTGATATCTAGGTTTTAGAAGTAGCTGGTACAATCAATGGGATGGGGGGGTAGTCTTTTAAGTCTTGATCAGATAAAGCACAAGATGTGCAAAATTTTGAATTCACCGAGACTACTGTTATGCTTCAGGGAAAGCACTAATTTCAGTGCTGTGCTGGACCAGAATCATAATGCTTGTTGTTGAATTCCATTAGTCCCAGTGGATGGTCCAAGGAAACACACAAAATTCCTCTCAGTAAGTTAAAAGGAAGTTTAATATATACATTGCAATAAAGACTTCTTGAGTTTGTCTACATTTACAATGGTATTGACAAAGGATGCAAAAAAAAAAAAAAAAAACCCTCACAAACTCCAACATATACAAATGACAAAAAGCAATATATGAGGTAATGAATACAAGTCTTAGCTGTTTAAACCAAAGGCAATTTTGCTTCCACAAACCTGATAAGTGAATGCTTAGAGACATGTGGTAATACTACATCCTACAAAGGATTCAACACCTAAAAAGCCTCATTAATTGCAAGAGAAAAATATAATACRGAGGTTTACTATCTCCCTTATTTCGGTAGCTGGATTGTACAAGCAGAAATTCATTATTTTCTCCCCGTTTCCTTTTTCTTTCCTAGTAGCAAAATGTAAAGTCACCTATTGGACAGTTTCTCCCTTAGGCCTCATAAAATAGAAATAAATAGTCAGGACAGAKGCTAAAGTGCATCTACAGCTTCTATGTTAATCCTTGTTCCTAGTGATGTACATAGTAGAGGCACATATCAGACAATTGACTGTAAAATATTGTCTTTTGTGTTGCAAGCAAGTGCAGTAAACAGATACAATATGTGAAGCAGAATCTCACTAATTCACACTAACAGCTGTCAGATTAATTGTGAATTACCATAGATTGCAAATTAATGAATAATCAAACATAGACAAGCAATAGGCAAGCATAACGTTTCACATAATATACTTCATTCATTAACACTGATAGCCATCTTTTAGTTCTTTTATTTGTGTTAATAATTCAGGAGATTGCCCTGGTAAATGAAGTGTAGTAAATTTTGTACCAAATCTCACAGTCCAAATAATGAGACCTCACTATGAGGCTCACTACATCATCTCACCCTTCTATCTTTTWCCAAGACATAATAGAGGCTGCCAGAGTATAATGAAGTTTACAGATAATAAGGCACTGTTCCACTTGTATTAAAAAAAACTCTTTTTTTTAACCCTTATAAAACTTAGATGAAAAATAATTGTTCCAAACACTCTTCTGAATAGAGCCGTTCTCTAAAACCTGAATAGGTGAGTCAAACTGCTAGAAATACAGTCCTTAATACTACACATTAAAAAAAAACCCATCCCTCAAAGGTCAAGAACATACATATTTGCAGCAATATACTTTGGAAATAGGCTATACTACTGGCATTTTTAAGAAATTGAGGGTCTTTTTTTTTTTTTTTTTTTTTAATAACACACTGAAAAAACATTTGGTTTCTGAGGTTTTCACATTGTCCGATTGCATACAAAGTAGAGGGCTTTCTATTATATGCTTAAGTATTCATTTTCTAATCTTTCCACCTATCATCTCATAAATTGCATGCTCTACATTTTGCTAGTGAGAGCTACTTTTCAGCATTATTAAAAATATTCAAGATTTAAATTGGATCTTTGGAAGATCTAGATCTGAGTTCACATTCATAAAATATGGCTTCCACTTTTGATCACAAAGATAATAAAAAAATGCAATCTCATAGTTCACGCAAACACCAGTTGCATCTCAGCACTTTCCACAATCAGTAGGTGTTATAAATGCTTCAGTGCAGACACTCACATACTTATTTTGAAGATAATAACAGAAAATAAAAGACAAAAGTAAAACACTTTCAAGGGCCTAAATGCTTGCCTTATTAAGCAAAGTATTGCATGAAGAGAGTTTTCCTAAGTACTTTTATAGCACTAGGGTTTCACTCAGCTTGATTAGGTTATTTAACCTGCAATCCTTTCTACCGCTATTTTATCCCTTCTCCTTAATTGCTGAAAGAGGATAAGTGTCATATTTTGATGGCTGTGGGGCTTGGAGAAGAATGTCTTTTTTTTCTCCCCCCCCCCCCCCTCTTTTTTTTTTTCCTTTCTTTTTTTACTTTCCCTTTCTTTTTTTTATGGACTTTCAGAACACCTGAGATGCCTTTTTATTTTTTTTTTCTTTCTATAAGGAGCCACAGCACATCCTGAAACTGAATTGTTCAGCATTGAAACTGAAACCAGGTGAGAAGCAACTAGCCTAGACCAAAAGCCCACTGCTTACAGAGATTGTTTTTTATCAAGTGCCTTCCTTTCTGCCTGGGTCTTGATGAATAACACCTGCCAGTATTTTACAGAAGGATGAAGCCTTCACAGCACATTCCCCCTCCTGTGGCATCTTCTCAACTGTCCTACCAGCACCTCGATACTTACAGTCACTGCACTGGCAGAGAAATTGACATATGGAGATGATGTGAATAAGGAATATGTAGAAAGAGGAGGCCAAGTTGTGTGTCATCTGTTATCTGTGTCATCTCTTTCCTYAGCAGCCAAAACAAGCTGCAAAGCACATCATGTGTGTCCAATTTCCAGTCATGTCGGATCAGGAGATCCAACAAGTAGAATAACACCTAGGCTTGCAACAGCCACTATGTGCCCATAGATCATGGCAATCCATTCAAGAACGGAAGAGCTTTTGAAGGAAATCACATTTTGAAGGAAATTTCTTATCTCTTGTCTTTGCTCTTGTCTTTGTCAGTCTTCGCTTTTCAGCAGAAAGTCCCATACAATTACAGTTCAAGTTTTCAAACTGTCTCCAGATCATTTGATATTCCTGTCTTTAGGAAAAAAAATAAAATAGTATTGCTTATATTCTACAACTATTCTTTGAATAAGCTATCACTTTTGAGGTGAATTGCTATCCTCAGCACGTTTAACATATATTTGTTTGCCAGTGTAATTAATCCTCCTCACTTATATTCTCCTCCTCTCTGCCTTGCAAAGGCTTGAAGACAGTGGGAACTGCTGTGAAAACACATCTGTCTGAGAGAACAGCAAAGAAATTCTCAAGAACCACCACTGTGCCTGAGACTACTGATTTAATGTCTCCACTAAAGCAAGCAAAATGACAAATAAAAACTATCACTATGCATGAAATACAGCATGTGTTGAAGAGTGTAGGTGGGACTTAAAGGGAAATAGGCTTGTCTATGGTACACAAAGGTACACAAGTCAAAGAGGTTAAATGGAGCAGAACACTCCATAGAAATGTGTAGCTTTTTTTCACTGACAAAAGGAAGTCCTGAGTGAGTTGTACAGATGCTGATGTCTATATTGGACTTGTCTAAATTTTGGTAAGGTAAATTCCACCCTAATAGTTTACATGACTTTTAGATACAATAATTGCATGAAATGCTTAAGGAGAAATTACAAAACCAAGGCAACAATTGTTATTTAGAGTCCTAAGGGCCACTTTTCTTTAGAAAAATTCCAGAATCATTACAATGATCTAAACCATGCTATAAAATTGCAGCTCCTCTGACCCTTGCTGCTCGTGGACCACATGTTTCCTGTTTCCCCATCTTCTCCTTTCTAGACCTCCCAGAGCCCCTTGAACATCTGTCTGCAACAAGCCCTTGCTTCCATGACTGAGCTCACTGGCTCCTTTCCCTCCTGGCTATATGCTCCATGCCTCTCTGGAGCACTCCTTTTTCTACCCCTCAGCAGTGGAGACACTATCCTGCTTCTTACCCAAATTTTCTGTCCCCTATCAACTTGGTCTTGTCCAACACCTTTTTCTCTCACATTTCCATAATCATCTAGGGCTACATATTTGAGTCTTTGGAATTTTCTGGATCTCAAACTTCTCAGGCTCTCTACTGTGTCTCAGAGTGATTAAAATGCACGTGGACCACAGAGTCTGGCTCGCAGATTTCTAACTAGGCAGGTAACCTAACTACAGATTTAGGAAACCTGGGATAGAAAAAACAAACAAACAAGCAAAAATTTGGCACACAATAATTTTGTCCAGTTGATCAAAAACTGGATATTCTATTAAAATAAACGGGTTTTTTTTCCTCACTCCCCCCTCTCATTCTGTGGGACATACTGCAGTTATTTTTAACAGTCTCTCCTACCAAACCCCTAAATATATCTTTCAAATACCCTCACTTGTTCCATAAACAAGGTACACTGTGACTGAATATGAAATGGGGCCTAAAACTAAGGTTAGGATTATTTCTATTTCTTACCTGCTCCCCTGGCACCTGCAGGCTCTAGACATTTAAATACAAAGCTGATGAAATCCTCGGTTGGAGGTAAACAAGAATCTTTTCTTGTCAGCTGCACTGTAAATATTAGGTTTTTGCTGATGCTAAATAGCCTAAGCYCTGAGTCAGTTATCAAAACTCCACAGCTCATAAGGGATCAGGCTGTGCTTAATATCTGAACATTCACATCTGAATCAGCTTACAGMTCACGTCAAGTAAATATATTCTTAGCTTTGCCCATTGAACTCTGTAGAGAKGCATGGAAGTAACAAATATATGGAACCCATGCAGTAAAATTTTAGCTTGGTTGATCACCTGGCATATTTACTGCTACAAGATAAAGCAATTTTCTGAGTGAATACTGAGTGAAAAGTCGCCCTCAAAAATTCAAGACAAAATACGTGCAAGAAAACGCAAAGGGACAGGATGAGCCAGGGTACCTGTGTGAAAATTTTGCAGCTCTGCCAGTAGTGTTGTTCCCAGATCAAAAGAGGTTTTAAGTTACTGCTGGTTTGTGCACAATGCTGTAAAGTATTTTGGCAGTTTGGTCCATCTGTCTACATCACCAAATCAACAACCACATTTACTGTCAGTTAGGAAAGGGGAAAAGGTTGCAAGAGAAGTTTTGAATGATTTATCTCTGCAGACAGAAGTCGTGCTTCCAGGCGCAAACTAGTGGAGACACATGGCAGGGCTACCTTGTTACTTTCAACCATCTATCTGCTGCAAAGACAACAAAAAAGAAATAATTAAAAAAAAAAAAAAAAAATCTAAGGCTTATGTATCCAACAGTGACATTCCTAGCTGAAGATGAGAAACAGATAAATGTTTTCATTGCAAGCTGCCATTTGCATGTTCTTATTCAGCTTGAGTAAATGTACTAAGAAAAAAAAATCCTTGCCTGCTCGTAGTCAAAAAAAAGCATCCTATCATGCATCTTTCATTACATTTGGTGGTAAGAAGTTTTTTTTAAAAATGTTGCCTTCAATTATTCTGCAGGCAATATGGACACACAGATATCTTACACCCACAACTCATTTGTAAGGCCAGCAATATTTATGAATATAAAACCCTAGCAGATTTAAACAAATATACATTTCTCTGGGTGAAACCTCATATCTATTTTTATTTTCTGATAATTTCACCTCAATAGTAAAAAAAATAGATTTTAGTGAGCCAAGTTTAAGCTGGTGAAAAAGAAGTCAGTGTACATAAGGCAATTAAAGCACAAGGCTCAGATATGTAATCTCTTACAAGCAAGAGCCACTTCATACTTGTGAAAAATAGTCAAGTAAATTCTACCCAAATTAGACTTTTTTTGAAAGATTATTTAAAAAAATAATAAAGAGAACAGAACCTTTGTAGGCAAAGAAAATTTTATCATTAGATCAAAGTACCTATCCTTTTGCAACCTTAGTACCTTTTGTACATTAGTTAAAGCAAGCAAAAGTTACCAGTGTATGAAAATACCCTGCCTAGGCTTTCACCATTCCTAGAGAAGCAAAAAAGATAAGTGACAGGTGACATTCTTTACTGGTAGAAGCGTTCTGTTCTTATTGCTAAGAAAGTTTTCTGTATTTTCCACAGTCTCTGTCATATGAAGCAAACCACTGTACTTTCTTTTTTTTCCAGACACCTCCGATAGCGTACGAGGATTTTCTTAAACGGGACATTTATAGCTCTCTAGATATATGAAGTTCCAATAGTCCTCTGCTCACTGACTCTGCATCCTCCAAAAGAAATGCAGAGGCATAGCACCTGCAAATTTTAGCACTCAAGGAACAAAAATCAAMTATCACTTCTAATCTAGAATCCCTAGTGCATTTATCACTCACATCACTTCAAAAGACAGGTCTCCCACTTGTGTATACACATTAGATTTGAAGGAGGAAGGCTACCTATAGAAGCAAAAGATGACCAGCTGTAAGTATGCATGCAGCCAGGTTCAAACACACAGCTTCAGGAAGGCAAATGACCATCATTCCAGCAAGCACTTGCCCATATTTCAACATCTATCTAAATGCACTTTGCACACAAAACCAGAGAAACCAAGTCACCTCTCACCAATTCACAAAATGTTACTAAAAATCACTGCAGGTAGCCTATTATACAGGCTTGGAAAGCCAGAAGAGCCAAAGCATATATCTACTGCTTCACATCACCTCTCCACCCATTCCTTCGACATCTAGATATCTGGAACCTTTATTTGACAAAATTAATTAATTAATTATCCACCAGGAAAATCTATGTCTATATGTTCTCCCACTCATGATCTTTTAATTAAATCTAATGTTTTTGCTCTCAGTAGCTGACAGGAGCAAGGAAAACAAACCAGAAACAGATTCTTTGTGGGAATCTCCCCCACCTCATATATGTTAAGCATAAACTGATGTGCCTTATTCCAATCGCCTTTAGTGAGAAATCTGTTCCCTTGCTATTATGAAGACTGAAAAGGATGTTAATGKTTACACCATGACTTCCTCTACTAAATATTTAGAGCTGTATCATTTATCAGCGCATGAAATCTCAGCATGATGAAGGCCTAATTCATAAAAACAATCTTCTCTTTATATTAGCTTAATAAAATGTGTTCATATATGTTAAGGATATTTTTCACATATAGAAAAAAAAGGTTTTGCATTATGAGTTTGAATAACTATGGAAAGCTGTATGTGGGACTTCCCCATCATATTTCTTTAGTGGCAAGCCTACACAAATGTATTTTTACTTTTATGGGAAAAATGGGAAAATCCATTAGTATTTTGGATGATCCRCATAGTGATACTACTGAAGATGTTACTGAGAAATAATCATTGTATTTTGGTTGACTTGGAGCCAGTGTTTGCTAATGAGAAATACATGACACACATGACAGAAAATTTACATATATGGTCATTAAGAATAACAATAGAGCTGCATATAACAACTGTGTTTCAGAATGGAATATAGAAAAATGTACATGAAAATTAAGCATATAGTTGTTCACAACTGTTCAATATTCTTCTGTTCAAAATTCTGACTAAATCCTGAAAAGTACAGGTTTCCAAGTTCCAACTTGAAACATCACAAGTTTATTTTTACAATAGCAAAGAATATTCTCACTATATATTGTGTACATTAATTCTTTGACTGCTGAGAAATATAAAGTAGAACATAATGCTGCAAAT
This sequence comes from Nothoprocta perdicaria, assembly GCF_003342845.1. Taxonomy (NCBI): domain Eukaryota; kingdom Metazoa; phylum Chordata; class Aves; order Tinamiformes; family Tinamidae; genus Nothoprocta; species Nothoprocta perdicaria. Next base: position 1,066,329 of record NW_020456265.1, on the reverse strand, counting down.
TAGAATATCCATCTTTATCTTAAGGAACTGTGATTATGAAGCCCAAGGTATTTTGTTCAGTAGCTACAAACTTTTCAATTAAGAATATCAATTTTTTTTATCAAGTCGCTGTATGTTTTGCACAGTGTTAAATGTCATGAATCATATTTAGTCACTACATCATTAAAATAAATGGATTAAAACAAAGCCAAGCAAATAAATAAAAAAAAAAACTAAAAATGTAGAACGTGAGAGCAAAGGAGGAAGGAAATAAGAAGTTAATATTCAGGAACAATGCTCCAAAGACTTCCTGATTTACTCATTCTTCTGTGGTTTCAGTGAAGAATTATGTTTCTACAAAATGCATACACTATAAAATCTGTAAAACATCTGTACCTGTTTTATAGGTATACTAAAAGAAAAAATTATTAGTTTACATTCTAATCTCAACTAAGTAGTTTAGCAATACGATCCAATGAATAACAGAAATGGCTGTGTTTTCACACCATAATTGAATTACAAGTAATTCACCCCTGTTGTCTCCTTACCAGATGGTATACGGGTAAAATTTAGTGGATGTATAAATGATTGATTTAAACTGAAATAAAATCAGCCTTTGCTTGTGAAATGCATTTTACATTCCATTACTGAGTTCAGGACAAAACTCTTAAATGTAAAAGCTGGAAAATCAGCAAAGAGAAATAACAAAGAAGTGTTTTAAAGTCATACAAATGAATCATTGCAATTCATGCTCAACATATACGATAACTTTTTCTGCGTGCTCAGCTCTCATTGAAGTAGCAAGAGTGGGAGAAATAAAATCACTTTTTATGACGTTTGTGGAGGACTGAAGTGATAAATAATATTGAGGACTGATCACACAAACCAACTAAGACTACTTAAGTTCAGTCTATTCAAATATTATGCATCTTAAAATTGGAAAAAGAAAAGTTATAGGGGCTAAACTTGCAAGATTTCTGTAACAGATGCTGGTATCCTGGCTACCAGAGGCTCTGGAAAGGGCTTAGAGCCAAATGAGTCACACAGCACAACTCAACACAAACTTATAATTTCCACAAGATATTCACAAACTGAAGGCAGTCAACATTATCACCATATTGATATAGAAGTCAAKGCAGTGATGCTACTTTTTAGCTAATGGAAAATCTCGACTTTTACCATGCTGTTAACAGTGCAAAATTCCAGGTTTCTTCTATTCTATTTTCTGATTTTCAAGATCCATTTTTCAATGAAAAAAATAGACTAAGAACAATACCTGTGACTCTTTCCTCCATAGTTACTATTCATACAAGCAGCACCGGTGAGATCAGTTTAATCTTTAACTCCCAGTTGCATGAAGCTGGGCTTTTCCCAGGAATGAGGACTTTCAGTGGGACACAGACCCCTGACACCATAAGTGACACAAAGGACTGGAGAACTAGGCTGTTAGTTCTGAAAAGGTGATAACCATTAGAAAAATGTTGATTCATCTCACCAATAAATCTACAAAACCTCCATTAGGCTGTTATCACTAGGAGCAACACTGTGTGGGTTGTGCATGTGCAAATGAGCACAAAACCGCAGCTGGTATTTCTAATTCTGTCCAGCCCAAGAGATATATGATCTCAGAAGTATCTGGGATAATTACAGAAACTAAAATCAAACCCAAATACTGAATTCCCAAGTGAGAAAGTCTTTAATATGTGTCATATATAGTTATTGAACCATTTACTTTCCATCTGTGCACTCTAATTTTACTTGTCACATACTCTAATTGTGAATAATGCTCGTATCCCAACATGTGCTTACACCTCTTTCCATCCCTCACCCCAAACCAAAACCTGCTCCTAGTGTGCACARACTTGTCGCCCCAGCATCCTGTTCAGAGGGATCACATAATAACTGAGCTTGCAGCTATGACAGCTACGAACGCAGAAAATGATGAGGTGCTACAAATAATGCTGTCAAAAACTAGCTTGTATGAGAAAAGTGGTTATTGCCCAAGAAAACGCTTTTTTAAAAAAATAAGCTCTCTTTCTATCACTGTAGCTGGCTATGATATGAGGAATAGAAGTTATGTTTCTCCCATACCACAGTTCAAGACTGATCCTTTTTACATATTCATGATAGCACGCATCAGTTATGGGTCCAAATCCAAACTAGAGCTAGCCTTGTTATGTTGAGTATAATTCACAGGAATTTGGAAACAGTGCAAGAAAGAAAACCTCTTTGTTAATATAAAAACCTCTGCAGCATTTCATCTTCCCACAATACAGAAGGCAGAGACTTTTCAGCAYGAGAGACTTGGCGACTTCTCTGAAGCTTTACCCACATGATAAGAGGAATTCAAGGCTGGGGGATGGAAAGGGGAGGCTAAAACCTAGTAGCATTGTCTACCAATTTAAATGCTAGAGCTCTGTTTATATTAAATGCAACCCCTCAAGCAATAAGTGCGCGACTGACTCATGAGTAGCTCTCATGTTATATGCAAAAAGTAATTAACAGAAAAAGCAGGCTGTACATGAATTCTTACACAATTCAAGTTGTTAAAAATCTCAAGTTCATTGCTGAGTAGAATTGATTTGGTTCATTTTGTTTACAATCAGCACTCAGATTGCTCTGCTTAAAAGTATTTTTTCAAAATATTTTTTAAAATCACATAGCAAACAGCCTGTACTTGAAAGTTATTTCCATTAGTACAGGCACAGACACTGCAAATGCCTTCAGAGGATTCATAGCAGCTGCAGTATATGGGATACACACAAACTTGACAAATACTACTGCATATTGCACACTTGTCTTTACACACATGCGAGAGTATACATAGGTTTAGGAAAACAAATGCATCTTCTTATCTGTTTTTCCCTAAGTCATATTCAGAAGACATACAGCCAGAAGGGATGAACCAAAGCCCAATCTCCAAGTGACTCGTTTCAGTTGCTGCTTAATTATCTCTGCAGAAGTCAGGGTAGAGTTTGGCCTGCGATGTCCATGTGAAGCAACTTCTGTAATCATTAGGATTCRCTCAGCAGAGGTGACTAGCCCTAGAACTTCATTTGTAACTGAACTTGAGAACTGAAATTATTCCATGGGATGGATTGCTCACAGTTTTCTCTCCATGTGTGTTCCACCAKACAGGGAGAAGCCTCTTGTTTAGCACCTCTAAATAAAGATGCTGAATAAGTGACAGTTTATTTATGAAATATTGTATCATTTGGTATAACTGCAGCTGGCACAAAAATCCCTTAAACATATGTGATTGTTTGCAAACGTGTCCAGTGAAGGTGAAAACAATAATATGGTTTTCCCTTAACCTTTTGCACCTGAAAACGTCAATCGCAAATCACGGAGCTCTACAAGCTATATTTCTTTCCAAATGCTCTGCTTAAAATATGCAAAGATAATATACATTATGCCGCAAGCACACACACACAGGCTGTTTCCATCACAGTGCCTGTTCTGCAGGCGGGAGTTGTTCATGCAAGCGCCTGAGAGGCATTTCCACAGAGCAGCAGAGCTCCATCCCTGTGGATACTTGCAAGCAGCTCTGGGGCCAAGCTGAAAGCCAGATCTGCTAGCCAGAAACCTACCATTTGTCCTCCAAAAGGGGCTTGGGGACAGATTTCGTGAGAACAAGCCAGGAAGAGAGGCAGACTACCCAGGCCAGCCCTGCCATCCTGCCCATCTGCTCTCCTGTCCTGCCGCGYGTGTACCCGACCCCGAGCAAATCAGGAGGTCGGGGTCTCCCCATGCGGCTCCCACCCGCCAGGGCAGCAGATGGGATTTGCTGAATGCAGACTACGTGGCCTACAGAGCGTGGCCTGAAGCTCCTCCCACCTGCAACGCTGTGCGCAGAGCCCATACTTTAGGGACAAGGCAATGCCTTTAGAGAAAATACAGTTTTCTGGTGGTCATGCATCAAGTGAGCCACAGGGCTCGAAGCAAAAGCCACAAGCCCCAGCCCAAAATGCCATGATATATACATATTAGAGTCCAAACTCATAAACACAAGAGCCCMAAAGCAGTTAGGATTTCGCAGCATCCACAGGCCAAAAACCCGCGGATGGAACAAAAAGGCTTCCATGGAAGTAAAAATGTTTGCCACAGACAAGAAGAGTAGAGCTAGGAGAACTTAAACTTGGTAGSAAAACCTTTGAGTGTCACAGAGAAYTGAAGATCTAATAATTTACTCAAACRGGAGATATGAGTTTTATATGTAAGTGCACATCAGTATGCAAGTGCGTGTTGTGGATACAATTTTATGCATATTTGCAGTATTTAATAAATCATGATAGTTGCCTTATGTGCATGAACTATGTTCTGCTATAGTAATATAGAACATTACTGTCATCACCTCTTTGTTAAGATGCTCTCCTCCTCTTTTCTTTGCTATGAATAAAAACATATTTTTCTGATCAACTTCTGAATTGCAGAATGGATCGAAATTGTTAGGTTTGTGTTAAAAAAGCTCCTGGACAGGCAAGAACTGAAGAGCTTCCCCCATCCACAAGCAGGACAGTATTCCAAAAATAAAAATGTAGTAAATATATCTTCCAAAAAAGAGATAAGAAGACAAACAAGATATAAATTCTTACATTTTAACTCATCCCATCCCCAATGAATAAGCTTAACTTTCTTTTCAAAGAAAGTTAATAAAATGAAACAATAAAGTATCAATCATAAAATGGAAGACCAAGCTGGATAGAGGAGGAAATTCTGGCAATTCAGGAAAAAAAGACACAGGCAAAACTGAGAACTGAAAAGGCCCACGGATCTCCACAGATCTCTTGTTACCACAAGAGTGTTTCGTGTAATTGTATCCATACATTCKCCAGTTAGGATTAGCCATTAATCTCTAGGGAGGGAAGTAATGAGGTTTGAACTGGAAATTTATAGTCTGGACAATGTACACCTGTCTCATTGCAGAATCAGAACTGTTTAAGCATCTCTGTCAGAAGTGATTGCCACACAAGCACAAAACCTTTAAGAAGTCACTGGGTCAAAACTAGCGGCCTAAACCTTAAGAAGTCACTGCACAACTGTCCTGTCCACATACCCAAGTAATTTTCCTAGACAGCTTAAGATAAGACTGGCTGAGAATGTTTCAGTCCACGTTGGTTTTCCACAGAAAATTTTTGTTTTCACTAAATATAATTTAATCAAAACAATCATCTGCAAACAGAAAATAATCTATTTCTGCCCATCGCAACTATCAGAGAAGTATTCGTTTTTCCAGTAAATGAAACCAATGGATGACTTTTTTTGTAGTTCTAGTTATCAAAATATTTTTATTACCTTCTTCTGGACTATGACCTGGGCCATTGAAATCTCCTAAGCTGTGCCACAGATCGAGTCATGTATACCACAAGGGCTCAATAAAAGATTATGCACCAAAAGATGACATGAGACACCCAGACTGCAATATCTACTATATACAAATATGTCTTTGTTTTCAATCAAAGCTTTAAACAGAGCAAACATCATATCCTGAAAAACTCTCATGAATGAATAAAGCAACATGGGCAAAGGCAATACATGCTACTTAGACAGAAAAGTGCAAAACTTCCTCTCAAAAGCATAAGTAATCTCAGAGGACCAGATCCAAACTTATTAGGTCAATGAGACTCTTTTAGCACCAACTGGTTTTCTATCTGATCCCATACAGCAAGCTGGAAATTTTATTAATTTGAAAAAATGGTGTAGATCAAAAGAGCATTTCTAGTCAAATGGTCTTCATACTGTCATATTACAGATGTGATTCTGCTATTCAATCAGAAATCCTGATAGTTTAGCTCTTGTCAGTATGAAGTGTCTTTCACTTCATACTTAAATTTTTAAATATTTTCCCTCTGTGCTAAAGAAGCCCACCAGACACTGCACACTGTTTAGCAGAGCTACCAAGGAACTGAAAGTTTTGCTTTATTTTTTTTTTTTTTTTTTGAGACTATCTTATAGAGTTAATACTGAACTAGTAGAATAGAAGTAGAATGAAGTAGAATATGAACATGAAGTAGAACATAATGTAGAATAAAGGCAGATTGACAAGCAGATCAACATCAAAGTACGAGCAACCAACAGAAGAGTGAAGTTAAGGTGAAAAACAGTAAGAAGAAGATATCAAACAAAAACGTCATCCACAAATTGCTCTGGCAGTCTCCAGAGTAGCATCTGAGAAGACCTGCCCAGGTTTATACAGGAGTGCCTGCCTAGGAAATGGATCCACGGGCACTCAGAGCAAAGTCCCTTCATTTATGCATCTTCCACCTGGCCTGAAGACCAAAAGACTCCAATTAGCCTGATGCAGCTGCGTACAACAGGAGCAACCATGTTGATAGGAGCCCTGAACACAGCTTACAGGTGGCTTCACAAGCATAGTTAGCCACTGCAATGAGAAATGCAAAGATATTGCCACATCTAAGTGCAACCATTGGCTCCTCTCCTGAGCCTACCAGCACGGCTACCCATGACTGCCAAGCATAGCAAGGGTGTCATTGTAAAAACACCTGTCCACGGGACCGCAGCTATCCAAGTAATTCACACCGTCCGCCAACAACAGATGGTAACAACTTTTGCTCACTACCAACATGGACTGGGTTTGAACCAGTGATTTAGAAGTAAAAATATTTCCAGCTCATTTCTTATTCCCTTAAGCTATTTTTTCTCCTGCTAACAACATCATATATTATGCATTACCTTACATTTAGTACTGGGTAAGAACTTAATCTAAAAAAAAAAAAAATCCAGAAAGCTTGTGATGTACAAAATCTAACTGGCAAACTTAGATGCTTGTTGTTTGTATTTTCCAGTAAAAGGGCAATTTCACACTGCCTACTACTGATGTTGCAGTATTTTCATATCCACTTCTTTCTTTTTTGTTAACTCAGTTTGTGCTGTAATTAAAATGAGAAGACTCATCAAAAATACCATGTTGACTGCACTGTGAGGAGCTTAGGTCAGTCCTCTGCCTGCATTTTTCTTCTGTTTTATCATCGGTCCCTCTACGGACCTCTCCAGGTCAGCTCTGGAGCCAGTCCACATAAAGCAGCAAGGTTTCTTCTCCTATCCTTCCTCTGCAGCCCACCAGCCAAGCTGTGACTGTGCCCTTGCCCTGGCGATGACTTGCTCCACACAGAATTGTAGGTCTGTCCCTACTAGCCCACCATTCTCAACAGAGTTGTTCAAGATTACAGGATTTCATTGCATGTAAAATCATCCAGCCCGCCCTTTTCTAGACCCCTTTTCTAGACCCCTTTTGCCATACCCAGAAAAAGGATGACTCAAAGGCAAGGTGGGGAGCTAGAAGCTGGAAGCATCCAAGGGGAGTGCTGCAAGCATTCCTTCGCGCTGCAGCAGCGTGTGGGTGGCCGGTTGCTTGCCTGGCTGCCTGCCCGTCACACACAGGCTGAGCACCCCCAGCACGGAGCCGTGCAGGCACCCACTCGAGCGGCACAGACTGCCCGCCCTTCAGGAGACAGGCGCGGAGCCCTTGGGTTCGGAGAGCTTYGGGGTCTGCGGTTGTTTAGGCTTCTATTTATGAGCTTGTTGTGTAGTAAAGAGTGGGCTGTGAGAAGGAGAGGAGCTTTTCCCAGAGCTCAGGCATTTTTACTTGGAGTGAAATTAAATTATAAGCCCTTATCGCCACTTAGGGGTGGAAGGCACTGGAGGCTGTATACCTCCTGGGAAATCTTAACCCTGTGGAAATTAAGGGCAAAAATACTGTTTGCTTTAATAAAGCTAGGATCTTGTACCATACGTTTGAGCGTGTGTTTGCTCATGTTTTGCATTTTCATAGATAATGTGGATTACTTAGCAGTTGACTTTCAGAGGCTGCAGGAAAGACTGCCCACAGCATCATCAAACCCAATGGAAATGCTGCTAAGATTCTTGCTTCCTTCAAAATCCTGCGATCTGCCCGGCACAAATCAGCATTTCCTCAAACCAGTTGGTGCTTTGTTTTAGATATAGCGTATTTGTAAAATAGCACGTTTCAGTGATTACATGCTTTTTGTTGCTGTTGTTTGTATGATTAATAGGCAGTTGGGAAAATGAGTGTTGGAATACATTATTCTGGGATTCATTTAGTCATGCTAGTTACTGAGCCTTAAGTGGCCTTCTCAGAAGGAAATAAATCTCTGGCTAGTACATCTACTCTGCAGATACTATATAAAAGCAAAATGTATGTAATTATTTTCATGCCTTTTTTCTTTAATTTTTGTCTGTTCTAACATCAACATTTAAGCATTTGTTGTTTTTGTTTTCAAGCAAAAAATAATTTAATAATGTAAATTTTATGATGTAATCATTCCTAACTCAGATGTTTTCTTATTCTGACATCTCCATGGAACTAGACTATCAATTTTATGAAATTCAACTCTCTAGGTTCTTCGCCTCTGGCAAAGGCAGGTGCTCCAGTGATGCTAATGACTACAGATCCTCTGGCATACATGGAAATATAACAAGTATCTTCACTAGAATTATGCTCTAGGTAACCAAAATACTGTTTTTCCTAACATCTGCTAAGTTTCCAATTAGCTGTATTTTGGTGCCAAGCATTTAAAGAGAACAGACCTCTGTTTTTCAATACAGGCTTTGAATTTAAACTTTTGTATTGCCCATTTTCATTTATGTTTGAATAGATATAATGTTATGTTTGAACAGATAAACCCTCAATTTTTTTTTCCTCCTCCACTTTCCCTCAAGATTTCTCCTAGCTGAGTGTCATGTATTGATTTTTCTCGGTTTTTCTCATGTAACCATACTTTTGCTCTTAAAAATCTTCCTCGTGACCTCCTTCTCACTGAATGGAAATGTGACCCTTTTTTACTGAGTTTCCCCCAAAACACTTCTACTTCAAAAAGCAGGGTCACTCAGTCACCTTTCCATCTCCACAATTCAGTGTATCCTGGAATTGGATTCATTTCAGCTAATTCTAGCTGTTTCCATTAGGTGTGCAATCTCCACTAGTTATGTAAGTCTCTTTTTCTCTGGAGAAGAGACGGCTCAGAGGGGATATGATTAMTATGTATAAGTTCAGGAAGGGAGAATGCAGGGAGGAAGGGGACAGGCTGTTCTCACTGGTGGCCAGCGATAGGACGAGGGGTAATGGCCACAAGCTGAAGCAYAAGAAGTTCCGTCTCCAGGTGAGGAGCAACTTCTTTACTGTTAGGGTAACAGAGCAGTGGAACAGGCTGCCCAGGGAGGYTGTGGAGTCTCCTACTCTGGAGGTCTTCAAAACCCGCCTGGATGCCACCCTGTGCCACATGCTGTAGGTGTGCCTGCTTGAGCAGGAAGGTTGGACTAGATGATCTGTAGAGGTCCCTTCCAACCTTAAATATTCTGAAATATTCTGAAATATTCTGAAATATTCTGAAAAGTCAGTCTCCTTTAGAGTGAATAGAGAGGGAAGGATCAACAGGAGATAGAGCATCTCATCATTAGCACAACAGGATGCTGAACTGACCGTATTGTTGAGGTTGGTGTACCTGTATCTTTTCTTCGTGGTGAATTCCACAAAAAATCTGAGAGGTTTTTAGACCTAAAAAAAAAAAAAAGAGAGAGAGAAGAGAAGAAAAAGAGGTAGTTGGACAGGTCTAGAATGACAAAGTATTAAACAAACTCTGAGCACCCCAAGGGGAATTTCTTCTGTCTTCTTCTGCCTCCTGCGCTTGGGGGCCTTTGGTATCTGTTTCCCTGAGAAAGCTCTGCAGCTCCCTTAGAGAAGAAGCAACTTTTCCTTTGACCCTATTTGAGCAGGAAGGTTGGTGATCTCTAGAGCTCCCTTCCAACCTCAACTGTTCTATGATTCTGTGATTCCCTCCCTTCAAAGAGCTCCCCCTTGTCCACTCTCCTTAAGAGCAGTCCTAAGCTCTCCTAAGCTCCACAGAGCAGTGAAGAAATAACTAAAGTCTGTATATTTAACATCAAACCAGGAAACATCTAAGACATGAAGAACAGAACACCTCTTTCTCTCACAGAGGGACAGGGGCACAGAGGGAGCCCACTTCATGATGCATCTAAATTTTAGACAAACATTAGTCCCAAATGCCAAAGATACTGATGCAAAGCAAGCACATAAAATAACTCTCTCATAAAGACCACAGGAGAATTAACAGCTTTAGAAGTGTTTTATCTCTATTTTTCATAGATATATATGTTGGTACCATGCCAAGAGCATGGGGAAAAACAAAGTTTCTGGTTTGAATGAGAATTTAGAGCACAAAATATTTTGCAATGTCCAAGTCTAAGTCATTTAAAACTACCTGAAAGCACTTGTGATTTGGGAACATTTTTAGTTTCTCAATAGTACAGCCACCTTCTTTTCATTTACTATAAAAACAATAAAAGACTGGCTAGCTAACAGAAATACGAGGTAGTTGTATGTTGTTTATAACAAGACCTGCCATTATGTGTTTTATTTCGAGTCTTTAATATTCTAGGTCTCACTCTCAGATGATGGAAGTTCCAGTAAGTAGGAACTAGTCTTTGCATCTACTCAATTCCGTGCTATCACAGAGGTTTTAAAAGGCCAACATAGATATTATTTTGTGGCTTTGGCAGGTTTTGATAGTCRCAGCAGTGAACTTGATGACCTTCAACATGAATATAAATCTGGACTTGAAAGAACACATCAAACCCATTCCTACATGCCCTTCTATCTCAGACCATTAAGGGATATGTAGAAGTGTGATGGTCCTTGTGGAGCACACTTAGAAGAGGAGCTGTGACAGGCAAAAAATCCCTGGAGCTCAGTCAATGCTTTCCATAGCAAGTCACATCATGTGAAAAAGATGAAAGGGGCAAGGATCTCAAACCTGGGCCTATCCTATGAGTTCAGCTGTAATTTTTAAGCAGTATATGGTTGAAACCAACATTTTTAATTGGGGTTGAAAGAGGCAATGATCTAACTGCCCATTTCTGTTTTAATGTGTTGATCCACACACTGTGAACTGTGTCATGAAACTAAGTAGCAGTAGCACTATATGTTCTTCCATTACATTTAAGTTCTTGTAAGGCAATTGAGAAGAGAAAAAACATCAACACAATTCTGATGTCTCTGATCTAACATACCTGGACAAAAACAAACGAACACAAACTTCAGAGATAAATCCAATTCCTTTCTCTGCAAAGTTTATTTCACTTAGTTCAGAATTTACAAGTGGGAAAAATCAAAATGTAGTTATATTTATACAAGTAATAGTATAAACTTTTAATTAAAGTCTCAGGGTTTAGGACTGGTAGCACAGAGTTATGCAGAAATGCTTTACAACAAACAAGAAACAACACGTTCCTTTCACTTTAACACAATTTTCCCATTTTTTAAACGGAACAGAAAGTCATTTGTCACGTTTGTGTTCATGTTTTAAAGAGATGATATAGTTTAATTAGAATTCCTTTTAGAATCATGGTGGCTTTGAGCACATTTCTTAACCCAGGCAGAGTATTTCTAATGAATCCACCAGACTCTGTGMAGATACTTACATGGGGAGACTCTTCAAAGGTGTATCAGCACACTTTTACTGCAGAATTTAGTCTCCTTAAGGATTCTCTGCAAAAAGCTGGTGAACAGAATTTGCCTCCCTTCAAAACTCCTTACCTAAACCATTCTCTGTATATGTTACTCTTATGCCAGAGCATGTATTATGATTGAAATGAAATTTAAGTACTAGCTTAAATGCATCTGTACAGGCTGAGGACTGAACTTCTGGAGAGCAGCTCTGCAGAGAAGGATCTAGGTGTTATGGTGGGCAACAAGTTGACCATGAGACAGCAGTGTGCTCTGGTGGCCAAGAAGGCCAATGGGATCCTGGAGGGCATTAAAAAGAGCAGAAGGCAAAAGAGCAGAAAAGAAAAAAGAGCATGACTCCAGAAGGTTGAAAGAGGTGATCCTACCCTTCTACTTGGCTGTGGTGAGGCCGCATCTGGAGTCCTGTGTCCAGTTCTGGGCTGCTTCTTACATCCAAATAAATATCAAAAAAAAMCCTTTCTTCCTTTTTCCTTCTCTCTCTCTCTCTCTCTTTTTTTTTTCCTTACTCAAATGTCACATTCATAATGATTTTGGGCACTTTTCTTTCCAAAAGGCAGTACTTTATTTACTTGGTTTTGTGTCCACAGATTTCCTTTAATGGATATAATTTCATTATGAGTGTAAACTCGATGTCATCTTACCAGTGCTCTTTGGAGGGCATATCTGGGATGTCACAGATGATGCCAGTCTGAACAAAAGGGAATATGCTAATTAGTGAGTACCTCAGATCCCTTTAACAATAAAAGAGCAGATATATATCTAGTCACATTGGACCAGGGGCTACAGGCTAACCATGCTGAGTCAGTCTGAAATGCACTGTTTCAAAACACCATTATTTTGTAGGAGCATAAGGCTTTTAAACTAGTTATTACATACTTTGGAGCCTTACCAAAAATACCAGTCCCTGACAAAATTGTAATAAATAGTGGTAAGGAAAAAAAGTAGCTACTTCAAAGCTTAATTAAGTATTTTGATTAGTTCACACTTGCCACATTTTGGCTGCTGTTTATAATTAATTTTATTATCTGATGTTTCTCAGTGGTGGTTTTCCAACTACTTCTTTGTTTACTTAATTGGGCAGTTTATAATAATCACTTTGGAAAAATGAGTTTTACTCTCTGCTTTTATAACTGATCCCATTCACTAATCCTTTTTGTCCTTTCAGTTTCAATATCCTTCACCACGCCAAAAGGATTAACCCCCAAACAACAAACTGGCTTTCCAGCCACTGGGCTCTATGCATCACTTCTTACCTGTTTCTTATTTTACACAGAACTCCCTTAACCATCAGCCCCMTGTGTCTGCAATGTTTGAACCATTCCCTTCTAATACGAGTTCTCTATTTGGATCCTTAGCTGGGAGTCCTTGCATCTTCTTGCAAAGAGGCCCCGTTACAGKAGTGTCCCATGGACGTGATCATTCAGTCCCCTGGGAGATGACTACAAAGTCGGAGCCAGTGYCACGAAGTGGCATCGACTGTGCAGCAGGAAGGAGCCACTCTCATTTTCAATATCTCCCTTTAGACTTTGACCTTTTTTCTTTTATCTTTTCACTTTGGAAGTCAGAGATCTCCCTCCAAACATTTGCATGAGGAGGCAGTAATTTAGTAAGAAAAGAAAAAGTATTTTATACTGGAAAATAGGAAAATGCCAGTGAAATGTGTTGATGACACAACTGGCAGTATTTTCTGTAAAGCAGGAAGAAAGAGAATATGGCACTGACTTGCATGACCTGGAAAATGAGAGTAATAGATATGGGATGATATTTAGCAGTACAAAGAGCAAAGTCGTGCATTAAACAAAAATTTCTGCTCTCAGGTAGGAACATGATTGGAATGACAAAGGAAGAGGAGGATTTGGCTGTACTTTCCTCAGTCAAAATGTAACYGAGCCATGAGTGTGATATATCCAGAAAGAAGTAAATGTGCTCCCACATCACATCAGATGTGGAGAGAAATCACATCCACATCACATTTCCTATACAGGGAGAGAAATATTGATTCATTTGTGCATGACCCTGTTGAACCCTTTTCAGCAATACTGGCACAATTCTGGTTCCCTCAGTTCAAGTAAAATGAATTCAAACTGAAATTGTACAAAGAAGAACCAGTCAGCTGATCAGGGGAACAGACWGCTCATGCTACAATGAAATATTTGCAAGAATTTGACTAGTTTATCATAGGAGAATGAAGACTATGACGGGATTAAATTATTCCCTATAAATATACTGGATCAGATGGAGGGAAGGGAGAGTGAGAACATAATTTTAAGTTAATGGATAATTTGGTATCTGCACGAATAGATTACAACTACACATACACATAGTTGAAGTTCAATTTAAAAGAGGATTTTTAACCTTTGAAGAAGGGAGTTACGCTCCAAGAGTTGATCCAGAACAGTTTTTCAGTAAACCTTGATCACTGGGAGAAAGGAACTACATGGCACTGTGTAGTCCAGTGACCCTACAGGTTGTTTCTAGACCTATAATCCTAAACCAGAAATGCATAGCAAACCTGAGAAACAGTTATGTGCCAAACAGCAGGAAATGGGAAGCTGGAGTAAAATAGGAGGCAGAAGAAACACATGAGGAACGACTGGATGCAGCAACAAAGAATTGTATTCTGTATTATATATAAGGAAGACCACAGTTCCATCATTTATCCTGACCTCCAACATTTTATTAGTTGAAAATTAAAATTAATAATTGATTAAGAAATCACAAAGAGAAAAAAAACAAAAGCCAAAGGAAGTCATTTGTGATTTAAAAAAGGGCTAAAATAATTACACATAAAAGGAATAGAAAGAGATTATAATAAAACCAGACTTCACTAATTAAATTGGCACGTGGAAAAAAAACCTTCATTTCATATKATTGGTTGGTGCACTGGGATTTGCAAAGAGAGGAAGAAAATCAGGAGGATATCTGCTGCCCAAGCATGAAGTTACATTTTGGAGACAGGAGCATGATCATTAGATGGAAAACTGTGAAAAACCTACTGAGATTTCACTACTACAYGCAACAGAAGTCCAAGTTTCACACTGCATCTCAGCTATGGTTGCAAAACAGTTTTACATAACAGGTTTCAGAGTGTTCAATGAAGATCAATAGTTTTTTGGGGTTTGTTTTGTTTTGTTTTGTTTAGCTCCTCTGTTACAGAAGTACTTGATCGCAAACAGGAAAATTGCTTTGTTGYGTCAGGCACTATTCAAAAGTATCAGCAACGATAGACTGTAGCCTGAAGAATACACTAGATGAATAAAGAGAAAAGGAGAGGAGGTTTTCACAACCCCCTYCATGATAAATCTTGGCAACTGAGACAAAACTCCGTATTTATAGCAGTTCCCTATCTTGACATCCAGAAACAAGAAGAATAGCAAGTGAAATAGGAGATTTTACACAGTAAAGCAATCTTAAAAATCAGGCAGGTTTTCAAAACAGCTGTGCTAGGTTTACCAGATTGCATTATGGAAATGTTAGATGCCAAAAAAATCAAGCATTGCTGTGTAACTAAGGGAAAATGGGGGTGGTAGGACAGGAAAAAGAATTCCCTTTGGTCTTCTTCCTAACAGAAGACAAAATCAGACAGCCTCCACCCACTGGTCTCTCCTTATATTCCCTTCAGTTTCCAGTGGCTTGCTCTGCAAAATTTCCACAAATCTGACAAGTCATATAACCAACCCACTGAGAATTTGAAATTACTTTTAGACTAATAAGACAATTTGTTCCTGACATCAGACCTACTGCAGGGGTGATCTTGGACTGCTTTTGGTTTGAGATGGGGTCTGAGTGTCACAGGTCAGGGTGACAGCCGTGAGACTGTGAAGGTGAACATCTTAGACATAAGAACAGATGTTTACTGGTATGCTCAAGAGTCATTTTGATAGCTACAGATAAATTATATAATTTGAGAAGGACACTGGATAGACTTTGTTGTACAGATAAATAATAAGCCTTTAAGGAGACAGAGTAAGAAACTATAACTTTTAAAAATAGTTAAACCCCAAGAGTTTACATCTGAAACCCCATTCTGTGGGCAAAATTCTTCTGCCCACATAACTCAGCTCCATCAGCTCGGCACTTTCAGAGGAAAGGCAGGACAAATCCCAAGAAAAGTAGACTTCTCAGAACTTGAAGGGGAGAACTAATTCTGGCTGCGTTTCAGCAGCCTTTAAATAGGCAATGCTTTTGTTGTGCATAGGATTGTACTTGCAGAAATCTTCCACAGGGTTGGCATAGGTGATTCAGCACGTTGGAAACCAGAATATAGGTAGAAAGTTGATAGCATTGCACACACTCACACATGTAAGCTAAGCACTGCTGGCATGTAGCTATTGTCATGAGTTTGCAGAATCAGGTCAGGGAATATCACGTGCAATCACATTTTGTACCAGGAGATGTAGCTTCACTAAATCTTCACAAGTATCTCCAGTTGGCAAGCACACGTCAAAAGCGCTCTTTGCGAGGTGCTAGCAAGTGGTTCCTCCATGTGTAAAATTATGCTGGCAAAATGAAAGCTGCAGGGGGATGATCACATGTCAGCTCCTAGAATAGGCAGTTTGTCTCCATATAATCTCTCACAACCTCTCCACAGTCGTTATACTTAGTAGTAAAATTAATTTCTCTCCTCTCCCTGTAGTTAATGGCAGGAGTGGGACAGAAAAGCCTCCCAAGGGTAATTCACAAATGAAGCTTGTTTTAGGCGCTCTGAGCAGCTCTCTTGGGCCCACCTTTTCCCCCAGCGGCCTAAGGAAAGCAGAATCCTAATCAAAAACCTTAAGGTCAAGCATCTTAAATAGGACATATGGATCCCTTCCACTTTTTATGTGGATATCAGCCCATGTCCCTACATTTCCTATTGTTTAAAAAACATCCTCTGAGTTGCAGAACCAGTTCTCAAAACTGGAGGCCAACACAAACTTCAGCTCCCGTCACAAGCTGCTGTCTCCAGGAAAGCACAAGTCTGGGGGAGTCAGGTCGATCCCGGGACTCCGGTTGAAGAGCGGATGGGAGCCTCTGAGTCAAAGCCCCTTATCCGAAAGCACCCTGAACAAGCAGTGCACATTAAGGGGCTGCCAGCTTAACTGCGGCAGTGGCCTTCGGCTTTGCAGTACAAAGGGAAGGGAAATCTCAGCTACRGACTAGTCAGGCGTTTGCTGGGGACCGTAGGAGCGCAGCAGGCATCTTCTCCGCGCGTGCGAGCGTAAGGGTGAGGAGGCTCCAGGAGGCTCTGCAGCGAGATTCACGGAGCCAGCTTAGAGAAAACTGCAACAGAAACAAATAGACTGAGGGGGGACAGCAGGCTAAGTGCAAAATAATTATTTGTGCACCTGCTCGAGAGCCGTTTTATTTTGTATGCCCCAAGAGGAAAAGCGCTATTTGGAAAGCACAAAGTTTTTTGTGTTTTTTTTTTTGTTGTTTTTTTTTTACAATTTAATGATTGTATTATGGTTCCCAGCTCTATGCAGCCATCCATATGCTGCTCCTCTTGAAATATTTAACAATTAATAGAGACAAAAGAGCTGATCAGAAATCACATAGTGGCACGAACGTGAAGCTGGAAGAATAAGCTAATATATATCGCTGCTCCATTTTCTTCATTTTGAATCTATCCGCTCTTTCTTCCTATGTTGGTAAATGAAAGCATAAAAAGTAGGTGGCAGGTGGAGGAGCTTCTAGAAAATCAAGTTCAGCTTGAAGGGCAGCTACTATTCCAGCAGACCGGCTTCTAGAACAATAGAAATGATTTTAAAATAGTAGTTTGCAAGCAGAAATGAAAGGTCTAGTCCTGTAAACCTACAAGGAAGATGAGATCTTATATTGCTCTTTTGAATGAGGGTTCCTTTTATGAGGAAAAAAAAAAGGCTCGAGAAAGAAGAACAGTTATTTTTTAGACTTTCATCATATAATATGCCCACAACGTAAGTGCATGAACCCCAYATACATATATATATACATGTATTCCATGAAAGAACATTAGGAAATGTAGGAAGGTGTGAAGAGGAAGGATGAGGTGAGAAAGGAAATGCAAAYAAGGAGATTTAGCAAACTGGAGTCATGCTGCTTCAAAATACTACTTTTGTCTCAGAAGGAGAAAAAGACAATACGCTCCAGGGCCACGGAGCGCAGGTGGGCTCTGGAGCTGCCAGCTGGGCTTGCAGTTAATCACAGAGAGAGAAGAAGGGGAAAAAAAAAARGAAAAGGAAAAGAAAGAGAGAGAGCAAAACTGATATGACTTGTGGAAATGCAAGTTGCTATTATTTCCAATGGCAAGCTGAGGAGCCACAACCCCACTTTCATAGGTGCGCAATTGGAGTACGGATAATTTAACCCAATATATCATGACAGATAAAGAGTGATAGGTGGAGTGGGCTAGCAGGGATGTATCCTATAAGAATTCCATAAGTAAGGTGATCAGAACGATGCCTAGCAAAGATTTCCACGGTTGCACCTTTTTTCTTAGACGGGTTTTTCTAGGGAAAAAAAAAAAAAAAAAGAGAGAGAGAGAAGGAAGTGGGTGGGTGAAGCGCCTGTGCTGGGCGCGCGGCTGCCGGCGGACCCTGGAGCCGCCAGAGCTCCGCGGGATTCGGAGAGCCCGGGACGCGCGGAGCGGCCGCCCCCGCGC
>NW_020456265.1:966036-1047284 GCF_003342845.1 Nothoprocta perdicaria | reverse complement strand
GCGGCGGCGCCGGAGCGCGCGGCGCGGTCCCCTCGGCGTCCGGCGGGGTCCCCTCGGCACTGRGAGGGTCCCTCGGGGCTGCGAGGGTCCCTCGGGGGTCCCTCGCGGCGCGGGGGCCCCCTCGGGGCTGAGATTTTCAAGGGTTTCGCCCCGGTGAAAAGGGGGAGAAAGGAGGTGGCAGCGGTGGGGCCGTCGCGACCAGCTCTTGGGGAGCTGCCCTCCGCAGCCGTTTGATACTGCGGGAAAAAAAAAGAGAAAAAAAAGAAAAAAAAAAAGAAAAAGAAAGAAAAAGAAAGTTTTCACCTGGTCAATTCACCAAAAGCTGGGGGAAATTTATTATGCTGATGAGTTGTAGGCTGTTGGCGTGGTTTTGCCTATGCGCCTCTCATATGGATAGCTTGCTACGTAGTGATAGCTTAGGACCAAGGGAAAATATTCGAGGAAAGAGAATGGTGAAATGAATAATGTTCAGCAGGGAGGACAGAGATGGATTAGTCACTTTTGTGCTACTCACTCTGTCAGGATGTTCTTTTTTCATTAAGCAAACAAGATTTATTTAATCTTTCCTTGGTCCTGGTAGGCAGTAAACTATAGATACACGCAGGACTGCGGGGTTCGAGTGCTCGTCCCCAAGCTCCTGAGGTCTTGCTGTAACTCTAATCAAGCTGCTAATTCACACTAGGCACTGGAATCCCAGTAGTCCCTTTTAAATGAGTCCTACCCGTGCAGAGAGCCATGCAGGTGAGAGTTACTGGGCTCGGCATTTAAAATTATTCCTAAGAATCACAGCTTTACATCAGGTTTCCCATGTTTTCTTGTTTGTTTTTAACTGTAGGTCCCCATTTTGCCAAAACTACACTCTTCAGCGAGCCAAGTAAACTCTTGAGTCAAGCCTTTAAACATAGGGATATGAATTTCCCAGTGATGGATTTCATATATGCATACCTATCTCATAAGGAATATGAAACTAAAGCACAGAACTAGAAGTAGTGGCTTGGGCACTCACTACTTTCCTGTGGGAAAATGGGGGAAAGTACTTAAATACAGCTATTCAGGACAAAGTTATTGGATCTTTTATAGTATTTGAAGTTATTGATTTTTGTTACATAAAGCAATATTCCTGCAGTGATGGAAATTTTATCAAATAATTACAACATGATTTTACCTTAAAAGTGACATAAGGAAAAAATTAATTGAAGGAACATCAACAGAAAATCCCACAACCRCAACCTTAATCAATTTTAGTAAATGACAGATTTCTTTGTAGAATTTCTGCCAGTGCATTTAAATCAAATTCAATATAAATGTCCCAAGATACATAATTTCACTGCAGAACATACTTGTTTTTCATAAGAATCTATTTGTAGACTTGCTTTATATTCATTTTATTGAATCATGGTATTTTTGGAAGGAAAACAAGTTCGCTCTTTCAAACTGCACAAGAGAAAGGAACTTCATTAACATTTTCATAAAATATCCATCATAGGGAACTTATTCAAATATTTCAGACATGTAAGCTCTAKGTCATTCTTCTTTCCACTCCAAAAAATTAAGGAACTTTGAACACTGTTGGTGTAAAATTACTGGGTTTGTCATGATATTTTCACAGACATAAGTATATTTTTATTCAGGCATTTGTTATATGTTTCTTTAAAATTAAGTAGTAAAAGAATTAATATTAACATTCTTTCAAAATACAGTTTAAGTATCTTAAGCAATAGCAAATTAAGCCTAATAGAGAAAACATCTATTTTATGATTTCTTTTATTTTCATTATTATTAAAAGCTTGTTCAGTGTTTCCATCCACTGCTTGCAAAAGATCTTTTTTTTAACTTGGGAATATAAAACACCAATAATTTTAAGATAGAGATGTGGTTAGGTTAGTGTACTTGCTATGTTATTTCCTTGTAACATTTTCAGTAGTAGAGGCAGATTGAAACTAGAAAACTATTCCTAATATATTAAACATCAATATTTCTTAAACAATAACAATGGCTAAATTTACTGGCCAATAAACCCAGGGGAAGAGTTTTAATATCATTCCCTCTATATATTGATTATGTGAAAGATTGATTTTTTTTACCCCAACTGCCTTGCTAGAATGCTACTGATAATGAAAATATAATTATATTATATGAGTGTCATGAACAGCTGGGATGAAAGACTTGAACAACAGGAGATTACTAACTCAAAACTCGTTCATATGCTGTCACAATTTTTAGTTTTGTACAAGTATGTTGAATGTCATAGAGGCTTGAAGCCTTCTGGTAGCACCTCTTGCTAGAACTGTGATGTTTCAAGTATGTCCCACCAAGCCATCCTTGCTCAGCATATTGAGTGGTGAAGGAGAGCAGCCCTGTCCTTCTGAGGGCTGCAGAAGAGATCCTCAGTGCTCACTTACATGCAGAGACTTTGAGGTGAGCAGTAAAGGAGGGATTTTTATAGTCCCAGCATTACTGTGGTGGCTGCCCAGGCCCTGTGCAGGTGATATGAATCCTACCTGCCCTGAAGGAGGCTTGGAACACAACCTCATTTAACTCATCATCCACAGTCTGCCTGCTGAACCCTTCCCAGTCCTTCAATCACTTCATGTCAATGGACCCTCTGAGGCCCACAAGTCCCCACACTGTCAGTGGAGATGTGCAAGGTTGCGAGGACCGTCCACAATCCCACCTGCAGACATCCTAATCCATGCCAGAGGCTGCAGAAGAACCTCTGACTTGCTCTGGAGTACTAGTTGGTAGAGTTTTGAGCTGGAAGGTGAATACACATTGTTTTCCTGGTTCGGTTTTCCAGTTATAACTTCAGTTGATCATGGTATCTCGATACTAGACACGATATGGAAATTCCTAGTGTCTGCATCAGCAAGATTCATGCCATTACTGTAGCTCTAACTGACAGTTAGATCAGAAATGCCCTCGGAAGATGTATCGCTTTATTACAAGAGTGTATGTCACCTCAGGATTAGAAAACGAAAGGCTGATTCTATCATCAGCCTTGCCTATATGTCAAAATAAATGCAAGTATATGACATGAATTGCGTATTTGCAATACATGCCATTCTTCAKTTTGAACATTATTTACTTCTAAGATTTACTTTCCTGTCTTATTTGGTAGGAAAATAGTCTGATATATCCAAGGGCATAACTAGCTTTATAGTCAGAAAACTCATAACATTTTCACGCATAGCTTACGTTTCACAGGATTAAATTACAATTCCATGGAGATTTAATTTTTTAAAGCCYTCACTTTAATAGCATAGTATGTGTTTGTGCAGACAGTGAAGGCTCATTCAAATACATAAGCCAAAGAGTCTGCCATTAATCCTTAACTGCCAGTGACTTACCCTGTCTGTCACGCACGTAGCGAGGGGTTCACGTTGAGGGAGTGGAGCTTCAGGCTTTGACGTGTATATGGACCTTTGAGCCTTCAGAAAAACCTCCCAGTCAGAAAAACTATCTGAATCATGGCAACGCTGAGACTTTAGGACTTTAGGTAGCTGTATATATATATATATATATATTTTTTTTTTTTTCAGTCTTGACCGTTTGGACCAGAGGCAGTAGCACCTAATTCTGGTGTCCCTCATGGTTAAGGGCAGTGGGTGGCAACCCTATCAGCAGGTAGAAGAGCTTTAGTATAAGCTGGGATATTTTAGAAAGAAAAGTCTCAACTTTGATTGCTAATGATCCAGTAACAACATTTTTTAAGCAAACAAATACTAAGGATCATAGGTTAATATGGCTGTTCCATATTTTTCTGCATTCTTTTAAGCTSCTTAGACTATGGGAGTCTGATCTGGAGAAACCTCCAGTGCTCAGGATGTGGTGGGATTCACTGGAACAGAGTGCTGGGGCTTGTTTTCTGATGAAAGCCAAGTGCCAGCGTTTGTGCTGAATTAAAAAAAAAAAAATCTGTAATCTCTCTCTTGGACAAGAAAACAATAACATGCAGATTGAGAGGGTGAAATAGCAGGTTGAGAGAAAGAACAAGAAAACAAGAGAGAGTGTACAAGAGCATAGTTAATTCAATGCTCTAATCAACTGTGTTCTGCAGTGCTTTATCATAAGGATCCCTGCATAAGGCTCACCAGCTCTGAGCACTTTGCAGCATTGCAGGAAATCCTCTGCTTTTTGTTTCTTATTAAAAAAARCTTCATTGTGTCTTGTCAATATAGACAACTTTGTCAGTGAAAGGAAGGGATAAATTATCATATAATTTAGTATTTATCATAATCAAGAGCAGGGGTTCATTATAATAATGTGCAATTGCCACACTACTCCTCAAAGAATTAATTTGAACAATGAGAAAATAATGAAATTTCCTACCTTCCTGCTTTTTCTCCCCCTTCTCCTGTTGACACACACACAGTTTGGAGTTTCAATCAGCTTGTCAGATGAATTTTCCATTATTGAAAAGAAGCATTTATGGTAAATGGTTGTAATTAAGAAACTTCCTCTCCCAGCTCAATAACTGTCTGAGCAGGAAGAGATAATTCCCTATTAATATCCATGGGGGTCAGATTTTTGCACAAAAACCCTCAAGGGAAATGCCTCGTCTAGAAATGTAGTCTCCTTTATCGAGTCAGTGAAAGGAGCTGGGCACTTTGGAAGAACAACTTTAGGCCACTAAAGATCTCGATAAGCCTCTGGATATGTCATAATTTGGTGCCTGAAGTTTTGCAGGACGGACCTAAATTGTAATTAAATCAATGTGTCAATCTGCTGTTGCAGAAAGTGTGAGAAGTAAGCCCCTATTTCCAGAGCTCTAGGATGGAATCTTGACTTTTAAAATTCTCTATTTGCTTGGCTCTACATCACTGTCTTTCTGACTGTCTTATAAAAAGATCAAAATTAGGCAGAAACTAGGCTTTTTTTCCCCTTCCTTCCTTCCTTCCTTCCTTCCTTCCTTCCTTCCTTCCTTCCTTCCTTCCTTTCTTTCTTTCTTCCTTCCTTTCTTTCTTTCTTTCTTTCTTTCTTTCTTTCTTTCTTTCTTTCTTTCTTTCTTTCTTTCTTTCTTTCTTTCTTTCTTTCTTTCTTTCTTTCTTNTCTTTCTTTCTTTCTTTCTTTCTTTCTTTCTTTCTTTCTTTCTTTCTTTCTTTCTTTCTTTCTTTCTTTCTTTCTTTCTTTCTTTCTTTCTTTCTCACCACTACTTCTGACACTCTCCAGCTGCAGCATTAGGTAACTCATAGGTAACTTCCTGACCTCAGAACCCAAAAACTGAATCAGTGGTAACACAGTTAGGTAAAAGTGGAAGGAGCATTTCTTTAAAAATAAAGAAAAACAGTAACCATTTAAAAATATGAAGACTAGTTGCAATGAGCTCTGAATTAGAGCGTCTGGGTCAATGTCAAGAGGAAGAGATGCTGAGCTGGGAAAGGTCCTGTAACAGATCTAGTTGAAGCAGTACAGAAATGTTCCCCTTAGTGTGCTGCTTGCTTTCCCTGGTACAAATATAGGAGAGCATTTCAGTATGTGCCTCAGTCCTATTAGATGGGAGATAAWTGAAATGCTTCATTTAATTTTTTACTGAGGGATTATCAAATCTTCATCCAGCAGCAGGTTTAAAGAGGAGGAGGCAAAAGGAGGCTCCTGGATTGCAGCCCATTACCCCGCCAAACGTGGTGTCCACATCAGAATGCTGCTCATAAAATGCACAATTGTCTCCTCGGTTGTCTTGGGCTCCTTGGCTATTGCCCGTTGCCTTGCTGTAAGTAAGTGGATCAGAGTTTTTTTAACATTCAAGGCAAAGTAATTTTAATCTCYGTTCCAGAAATTGTGCTATAGCTGCCATTAAAATCAGGAAGACAAACAGGCAAACAAGCCGTGCTACTTCTAAAGGAAGCAGTCCAACAATACCTGCAATAGTCTAGCGAGGGCGACTATGAGTATATGTAAGATATTACCATGGTAGCTGCTGGTAAGTGTTGACTTTGCACTTGTGAGTGCTACACAGCACATTAGAACACAGCTCGGTTTTCTAGAACACACARCGGTTTTCTAGACAGTTATTACCATGTCTTTTTTTTTTTTCTCAGCAACTGTATTTATACTTTTAAGAGAGAACCATGAACCTCTATACCATCCTAGTGCCAAATTCCGTATCAGACTGAGCTCTCCATCATTAGTCAGAGACTCAAAGCTAGATAAGAATTGAAGGTGGATGAAATCAGGGAGAGGTGGGAGGAGAAAGGCTCAAGAGAGAAAAAATAATAATTAAAAAAAGCAAGGGAATTCTGGAACTAGATCTGTAATGTAAACATCTACTTCCCCTAAGTAATCCATTCCACAGTTCTGGGTTGGCTCACTGGAAACAGGACCATATGCAACATCTGTATGTTGCTGATCTTTATTCCTCTGCTCTCTACCCGTTGTAATTATCAAATGTATAGTTTTAATTTCAAATTTAATTTATCAGATTCTGAAGTGCATTTAGCTATAAGCTGTCATGCAGTTAATATGCTAACATAGCACTAGGAAACACATGCCTTGTGGCGATACGAAAAATAAGTAGAAAGCTATTCTGAATTGCTGTCCAGAGAAGAAATAGTGTCCACTGTGTATAAGCTGCTGACATCTATTATTGTCACACTGCATTCCAGCAGTGTGTGCTGCAGGGAAAAGACTTTGTTCATTCATAAAATAAGGGATAGCATTAGCAGATATGGAGCAAATAGATCTCTATATAGAATTTAAACTGAAATAGAATATAAAGTCAAAGATTAAAATAATTCAAGAAAGAAAGAAATGGGTAGATGTTTGGGCTTGGACAGTTTGCAAGGGATAGCATTTCCATTTTTTGTGCTTCTTTGTTTTCAATTACAGCTGCATTCAGAAACCAGACTGGTGGGYTTGGGGAATCTCATATAACTCGCCTATTTGAAGAGCATTAAGCTGCTAGTTTTTAGGAGAATCAGGTAGGCCCCTTCAGCTTGGGAGATGCTGAAAAGATATGTGATATGATCATATGGGGAAAAATAATAGTAACAAAAGATGCTACAAGAAGATTGCTGAAAATGTATATGAATAGCAAATCCTGCTAAGCTGTTACAGAAATAGAGTCACAGCAAATATGTGATCTATGTGCACTCGAATCAAAAAGCATTAAACTCATTCTGTTAACTGTAGTGGGTTTCATATCAGGCCTTAAGTGTAAATTTATTTTAAAGATGTTAATGTATAGGAAAGATAGATCTGACATAAGGCATCCTTATTACTACTCAAGATGGCTTTATATCTTACAGCTGTCGGCAGAAATCTTTGTACAATCCAGTCTCAACTTTGTTCTTGTTTGCGCTGTGTAACTCTGAATGTACAGCCAGCAAAGACAGTGAAAACGATTAACTCACACATTCTAGAAACATCTACAAATATTTCAAGTTATTTCTATTTTGTGATGATTTTAAGATGGAGTGTCTCATATTTTACCACAGTGAGGGCAGAGAATGCTCTTATGGGAGAGAAGAGTTAGCAGCTTCTTGGAAGTGCCATAAACATAGCACATGGCCAGCCCCGATGATTGTGTCCTACTGCAGATGCTTAACAGAATTTGGAGCCTGAGTATTTTTGCTTGACCTGACAAAGATTAGTCTGGTTTAGCTCCAAAGCATGAATTTGGAAATAGATATGGAAAGATTTTTTGAAGCGTATTAGTTTAAAGTGAATAGATGATTGCAAGTTCGTAAGAGCTAGTGAACRTTAGTGGTAGGTGAGCACAGGTGAAATGGTCAAATCAAAGGGATGCAAGATGTCATCTGTTGTAAGTCCCCACACCAGCCCATAAAATAACATGTTTCTTTTTAAATATTCCTATCAGCATATGCTGCTACTTTCCCTTAATTGCATTTATCAATAAGCAAGTGCTGCCAGGTGGGACTCATATCAGTTTATAGCAGAAAGTCTTATCCTTCCTTCAGTTTAAGAACAAAGCAGAAACAGTTTCGATCAGATATTTACAGACCACTATGAAGGAGAGTCTGTGTTGGGGAAGTGGGGGAACTATGTTCTCCCTCAAACAGATTTCACAGTTCTCAAACATGCTGGACTTTATCCTATACAAACAGGACCTTTCCAGTACCAAGCAAGCGTTAGATCAGGTTTAATGAAGAACTCCTTTCTCAAACATCAGACCTGTTCAAATCCCAAGTGAAGCTGAGGCTATCAAGTGTATAGGCAGTGCTGCCCCATAGGGTTTGTGACCAAGACAAGCTAAACAGCTGGGCTGTGTAATTGGGAAAGCTGAGAGCAAACATTGGCAACTGAACTGACAAGGGATCCCCATTTTATTCTTGAGAGCCAGACCTCAAGCATAAGCAGAAGGACAAAGATCAGGCTTCTCTGGCTGTTGCTGCCTTTTTTATTTTTTTCAAAATTATAAAGGAAGGAGTTTCTACACCAGTAGAAAAGTTGCTTTAAGCTAGCTTTTCATTGCAGTGAAATCTGAGGTTGGGTGAGGCTGCACCCCAAACATACACTGCTCAGTTCAGCATAGTCACATTCCAAAAACTGGATTTTGTGGACTTGCCTCCTAATCAGTTGAGTTGCATCAGAAAAGATGTGCCACCAGCAAAAAAGACAAGCTAAACCCCAAGCCCCACTCTCCAGTTATAACTATAATCATCAAATCCATACTCAGTAACCTAGAATTAGCACTTCTACTTAATCCTACACAACGACGTGGGAGGCAAATAGGAGGAGAACAGTGCAGTTCAGATGCAGCTAGATAAACATGTATTAGTGATGAGTGCAGAGGTCAAAATTAGACCTATTAGAAGTAAAAGTTAGGAGAATTTTTTAAAAAACTTCATTCCCCCCCACAAAAGAAAAATGCTTATATAAAGTAGCTGGAAAATAAAATGCTTTGCCTTTGCGTATTCTGTGAATATTCCTCTGTGCCAATAGTCAAGGACTTGACCTTTTTTTTTTTCAGTATTATGTTCCACGTGAACACACTGTCMTCCAGCATATATATAGTTATTACTGTGACTTAATTAAGTTCTCTAACCCTTACTATGGACCTCTAATTCACTCAGAACAAAAACTAGCATTACTAAATATAAGAATTATAAATTCATTTCACAGAATCACAGGAAAAGAAATAGATGAGAAGGACCTCTGGAGGTCTCCAGTCCAGTTTCCCTGATGCCAAGCAGAAAGGAATAATTACTTTCCTCACCCTGCTGGCTACGTTATTAACTAACGCATTCCAGCATACAGTCAGCCTCATTGTAGCAAGGGTGCACAGCTGACTCATGTGCAACTTGTTGTCCACAGGCCCCGTAGGTCCTTTCCTACGGAGTTGCTACCTCACTAGTATTGGCCAGTAACTTTGCTTGATGTCCTGTATCGCTGCACAGCTTGTTCTGTTCCAGAMACAGGGCCTTGCATTCGTTTTTGCTGGACTTCATCGGGTTCCTGACAGCCCATTCATCTTGCCTGTCAAGATCCCTCTGAGTGACAGTGCAACCTCCCCAGGCATCAACTACTCCCTCTATTTTGGCATCGTTCAAGGATTGGCCATGTTCAGTCCCATCACTCACGTCACTGGTGAAAATATTGCTTAGTATTGGCAATACATAGTATTGCCCCCAAGGAACACCATCAGCAGTTAAGACATCCAACCATTGACTTCTTGAGCCCAAAGATGCAGAAATTTTCCACCCACCTTCCAGTCTCCCCATCCAGTCCATTTTCTCTCTGCTATGGGATATTGTGTGGAAAGCCTCACTAAGGTAAAAAATACTGACTCTCCCCTCATCCATTCGCCTGGTCATTTTGTCATAGAAGGCTGTCAGATGGGTCAAATGTAATTTGCCACAAGATAATTCCAAGTCAGCTGTTTTTGCTTATGTTCTTGTCCTTTATGAGTCTGGAAATAGCTTCTTTGAGGATTTCCTCCATAATTTTCCCAAGATCTAAGAAAACCCTGTAGTGCCCTACATCCTCCTCCTTGTCTTCTTAAAAGGCAGGCATAACATTTGCCTGTTTACAGTCATCAGGGACCTTCTGATCTATTTCTATTTTTTCATACACTTATGTTCATTATTCTCAGTTTCAAATTTCAGAATTCCTTCCACTTTGAGTGTCCTTGTTTCTTGCTGATAACTTGGCTGCTTGTCACTGTATTTTCTGTACTTCTCACATGATTTTTCTGTAGGAATAGTCTATCATTAGAAGTTCACTTGGCAATCTTTTTAAAATTTGCATCATCTTTCTAGACAATTTATAAATGTAAATGAAATACAAATGTGCCTTTTTCTCCAGAAAGCTGGTATACAAAATAGCAGCCCAAAATTGGATTTGGAATTTTTCTCTGGAATTTAACATTCCTCCCTTCCCCAAATTCTTCATTTATATTCTTTCTCTGTGTATGTGTATTGGAATAGGAAACTCTTTCATTTGGAAAAATCTTTTAAATAACTTAGAGCTAAACAAAGGTAAATGTTAGAAATGTTTGATCATCCACCTGGCAAATATTTATTCTGTGAGTAGCTCTGCACTATGGAATTCCATAGGGTTATCTAGAGATACACATTTGAGTATTGTAGAATTTATGTTCTTGTTTGGTTATTTCTGAGTCCTTAAAATGAGTGTTCAGTGTTTTTTTTTTCTTGATATTTTCAGTTGTGTAATTTTGATACTTYTAACACGTACAGAGGAGCTGCTTCTTCTGAAGTAAGCAGGAGTTTTTCTACTTATTTCAGTGGGGATAAATTCAGGCCCTTAATTAAATTTTATGACCTGCATTAGTCTCTATGGAAGAACCTTAAAATAGTGATCTTTTCCTCATAGACTTATCCTTCTGGGACAATAAATGAAAATGTGAATTAACTGCATTAATTGTCACATAATCAGCCTTTTTTTTTGTAAGGTACTCAAATTTCTGATTGACTTAAACTGCTAACACAGTGACTTGAATGAAACAATAACCATTTCAGTTCTAATAAGAGCACCACAAGAGCATTACCAGGATTCTGAAACAAATATCCTCCTCTTCTGTTTTGCTCTTGGTCAGACTGTTTTCTTCAGCTTCTTTCCATTATACATAAGTCCCTAGATTATACCCTAGGCCATCAGAGCTGTTTGAAGTGCTGAAATAAACTAAATACTCCTGWTTTACTCCCCCTCAACTTGCTGATCTTCTCACCCTCCCTATTTTTTACCATGCTCCTTTTTCTGCTCCTTTTTTTTTCTRTAGCAAAATGTATTTTTTTTCTTCATTCACTTTGTCAAGGCTGCTGAACAAAGCCTTTTATCCCTACTGGGCTTCTGAAAACATGCCATGGTTACCCTCTACCCTTGGAGGGACTTCCCACATTTCTCTGGAAAGTGTTTRTCTCTTCCCCTCCATGTATACTAATGTGAAAGCTCAGTCATGTGAGGGTACATTAAAAAGTGGACAAATTCTCCTGTTGTGAGGAGAAGGCAAATGGAGATGGCTTTTATTTCCCCACAGGAGTGACATATTTTTTTGTCTCCAAGAGCATCCTGGGGTGAAGTGCTAAGGAGCGCTAAGAAACACTTGAGAGGACGAACCTCATGCAGAGAGCACGCTACATTTTCCAAACAAAAAGCAATTATAGCCCTGATTAACCTGCAGCCCTTCTGCATGCAGTGGGGCAGGATCAAAGACACAGTCCTCTCACTATAAAACACAAAGCAGATTTTCAGCTTAGGAAAAAAAGCAGCAGTGTCAGGAGAATGACTGAGAGCAATGTTATAGGGTTCTGGTTATTCTCTCTGAGAGTTACTCTGAGTAACTGGCACACAATCAGTTTAAAGTCAGATAATACTTTCTCCTAATTACTATCACTGTGAACTTTTCAGTAGGATCTCAAAGTGAAGATTTCCTGCCTCTAGCAATTCCCACTGAAGGCAGAACATTTTGAACTTCGCACGGCACTGCCATTGATGCAGCATGCAGCAGCTTGCAACTCTACAGTATTGGCAGTGCAGTAAAAGGAAGATATGACAAAAAGAGATACGGGGCCAAAAGGAGCCCTGATTTGCATGCTGTGCAATATCACTGAAGTTGTCTGGAGTGGATCATATATCAGAGGACAGATGGGCTCTGTTACCTGCTGAGAGAGCAATTCCGTTGCAGTTAGCAATTGTTTCCCTAAAGAATTAGTTCTCAGCATAGGTTGGGCATAGTTATGGGAAACAAACCTACAGATGAGATAGTGTTTTCTCAGCCTCTGTGTGGTTCCCTGCTGACCCAGACCATATAGCTGCTCKGAACTCTTCTGCTTGGCTGTAGCCCCTGGAGGTGAGTGCCATGAATGGAGAATGCCAGATTCCAAAAACTTCCAACAAGGTCCCTGCGTGCTTTTGATGATCATGAAGATATGCCTTCATGGAGATTCCTCAGTGGCACAGGAATGATGAAGTAGCAACTATTTGCACCAAAYCAGTGCCACAGGAACTCAGTACTAAGTACACAGTGAGGTATGCTTTGCATTAGAGCGCTGAATTAAATCAGTGGGTTACAGTAGTTTATTACAYACACAAAGATGCACATTTCACCCAGTACGATTATCCTCTAATCTAGATAACCGCTCTAAAAACCTTGGTTCTTTTAACTATCACAGACTCAAGTTGTTCACCTTYATAATGAAATTAAGTGCTCTGTTCCATGGTCACTTTGCTCACCAAGTAATCCTTGCCTTTCCATGCTGCTGCAGTCTTATATAACCATCCATGTGCAAAAGCTGGATGTAAACCCAGCTTAAAAGCCAAGCTCAACTTGTCATCTTTGCATAGCAGACACAGCACAGCTACATTCACTTATTTATTTGGAGAAAGGCTCAAACTCTCAGCTGACTGATTCCCAGTATAAAGTAACAGTATTCAAATGCCCTAAGCTTGATTCTCCCCGGCCTTAAACTTAGGACAGTCACATATACCCGTGAAAATCAGGCTGGCAACATTTGATATCTACCTGCAAGAGTGAATAGTGTGCAGGAACATTAGCTTAGGTCTCCAAAATAGCACATCAGCACTAGCATGGGTTAGTACCTGAACAAATCAATCCTCTCTTTCAGTAGSACCAGTTCAGCAAGATGCAGTTGCATCCTGAACATTTGGATCTGTTTTGCACATACAAAGAATGACGATGCTGAATGATGGTGAAAGCAAATGATGCTTTCAACAGGAAAGTACAAGATTATACTTTACCTTTGTAAACTTCATGTCATTTCAGTGAAGGAGCTTTGGTCTTTCTTTCAGGAGGGTGTGAATTTCTTGCAATGTGCCCAAACAGTGATTAAAGAAAAAATAAACGGCAAATATCATTATTTTGATATATTGCTATTGCTATTTGATATTGATTGTTTATTAAAATCCCTCTTGCCATCTTTCAAGATATAAGACAAGCAGCTCAAATCTGGKCTTATAAAGCATGTTGCAGAATTCAGTGCAGAGATTCAGCTGTRGCTGAGGTACTTTTACATCCCGAAGTTCAGTATGGTGTTGCTCCCTGAGGAATTATCCTATTGAGGGGCATGACTTCTTCAGCCACAGGCACACTCTCATGCTAACATTGTTATATGACTTTGAAGAACTAAGTTAGCAGTTTTGTACAGTAAAACATCCCACATCAATTCACAACACGATTTACTGCCTCCCTTACAACAAAGCTAGGCGTATGGGTAAATAATCCATCAGCTCACAGCTTTCAAAAGCTATTAAACACAAGTTTCAGGAGAGAGTTTGAAATGCAAGATGTTAACAAGGATCACAAAGTACAGAAAGAAAGAATGATAAATATAGTCAGCTCCACTAGAAATTTCTTGACTCTCAGATATTTATCAACCTGCATTACTAAGGCTAATGCATCATCCCAAGTCTTGGACTAGATTTGCAGAGGCCATGAACTATTTCCCTTACAGTGAAAGACAGGAGGGAAAAGATATTTAGATACACCAGATTCATGTACTAGATGCACSACCTAGCAAAATTCCGTAAGACTCAAATAGGAAAGCTGCATGATTAGACCATCAGCTGAACTAACGATCATAAAGATTCCAACTCAGGAAATCTCCAAGGACACTGCATACTTGTATAGATACCGCAGCAGTATCACCAACGGAAGAGGAGGAAGTCACTTCACAGAGATAGTTGCCTACATCCATCTTTGGAGACAGTTTACAGCTCATGAGTAATCATCTACTGAGATCAAAAATAGAAATATTTTTTTCTCCAAACAGCAAAGGGCAAGGCAGTGGTAATTTTTGATCCTGTCCTCTTGAATTACCTAAGGACTCCTAAAAATTCAGAGGATATGTTGTCAAGCAGCCTGCATCTGAGCTGGGTTACTGAAAAGTTACTTRGGTTTATTTATGTCACTACCCACACTTCTTCCTCCAGGCCCTAATGATACAACTTTGAATGAACAGATCAAACGGCAATTAAGAAGTTCAGGGAGCTGGAGCAAAGGAGCTTGTGAAAGATGAAATCTTAAGCATCATGAACATGATCTTGGTCAAACTTTAAGTGAATGCCCAAGGTTCAAGAAGGAATAAGAACAGCCCTGGTTCTGGCACAGCCACACAAATGATATAACCAGGATGGAGTTTGGTTTATTTGACCATAGAGTGATGTTACATGAGCTCACAGAAGAGGAGAGAAGAAGAGGAGAGAAAAGGAAGTCTGTCTTTTGGAAGAAAAAAAAATGAGAGAGAGAGGAGAGAAGAGTATCTTTGCTTATAAGATTGCTACCAGAGGAAGGCTTTAAATGCTTTTGAAGGAAAAGATGAGAAAAAACCTCATGGACGCTTTGACAAGAACCTAAAATCAAGGGTGTGAATAGGGTTATTCGTGAAAAGGTCATAAAAGGGATGAAGTGAATGAGAGAGCCAATCCATTGACCAAGTTAGATTATTTCCCCTTTACTCCTCATTTTTCTTGCATTGGTAGAGACATGTTACTAAATGATCAATATAATGAGTTACCTGGCATAGCAAAGGCTTAAAGAGCTGACTGACACGGTAGGTTCATTCAGGGCCTATCTAGCCATTCTCTATAAWGGGAGAAACTTAGAGAACAGTGTTCACGTAATAACAGAAGAGATAAGGACCAAGGTGTTGTTACTGTGGGGATTTACAACTGTTCACCAAACTAGAATGATCAGTGGATTCATCCTTTTATGAGCATTCTGAATTATCCAGAGTACAGGATAGTTAATGATTTTTGTAGAAAACCAAAGAAGCTAAGGATGTGTGTCCTGCAGAGAAAGGGCACACCTGTATACACACACACACACACACACACACACACACACACACACACACACACACAAACACACTGGAGAAAATAGGGACTACTTCTAGAAGCCAACAGACAAGATGAGGTGCAACTAGCAAGAGACACTGGTGATAAAATATTAATTTGTAAGTAAACTTGTAAAAAGCAAAGAGCTGCAAGAGCCTTGGCCTACTTTTCAACAAAGAACTACCGATAGATGGTACTAGAATAAAGAGGAACCTAAATATCTATTTCATCAGTTTTCACTGGGAAGGCGAGCAAGGCACTGGTGCTGTTGAAAGAGACTGGTGTTGTTAAAACCAAGAACAAAGAAGGATCTTATCCTGGGAAAGAACAGGCTAGAGTACACCTAAAGCAGAAAGTTTTCAAATCTATTAGGCCTGARTAATATATATAAAGGGCTGGCTGAGGGAACATCAGAGCCATTGATGAACCGGTAAATTGAAAGAGAGCAAGTGTGGTGCCCAACTCTAAGAAGAAGGGTGTTGATCAGGAGAAGGAAGAGAAAGAAAGCACCTGGAAGCGCCTAGGGACAATATACATGTCCCAAAAATGCTAGATCTTGCAAATTCCATCCTAAAACTTCTGATTCTTTCCAACATTATAGAGAGAGTTAATCACGGGAGTTAAGCTGTGCATCCCACTTGTGCAGCAAATACCTAAGAGTTAGGTTTGATCATGACCRATGACCTTTTAATGATTATTCTTATACTGCTTTATCACAGTTTCTGYGTTAAAGGGCTTCAAAGTTATTTTACATTATTTTTAGCTGATTGCTTCTTCAAGGTGTTCACTTTAGAAATGCAGGACAGCTGTTTAATCAGGTTGCTTCTGAATTGCAGCAGACTAGTTGTGCCTGCCAGAGCATCCTGCCCTGTGAGTGAATTTTGGGAAAGGATTAAGTATGCTGGGCTGCATCACTGGGACTTTTGTAGAAGAAAGAGAAGAAGGAAGAGAAGGAGGAGGAGGAAGGAGAAGGAGAAAGGAGGGCTTTTTCAAAAATGT
Organism: Nothoprocta perdicaria; assembly: GCF_003342845.1. NCBI lineage: Eukaryota > Metazoa > Chordata > Aves > Tinamiformes > Tinamidae > Nothoprocta > Nothoprocta perdicaria. Next base: position 1,031,015 of record NW_020456265.1, on the reverse strand, counting down.
CTCCAGAACAGGGACTAAATCACCCTGGATTTGTGATCCCAGGAATAGTGATGACCGGGGAAGAATTCTAATACCCATGCCAAATGTCATTGCCTTGGAGGCCATATATAGGCCATGGGGGTTGGAAAAAGCATCAGCTCACAAAAGAATATTCTGTTAAAAAGGATACTAAAAAGTCTGTGTCCTTTTTAGTCATGCATATTGAAGCAGCTGATTGTTCCCTTCTCATTTTTGGGTGACAATCACAAAAAAACAGATGTTGCACTATGTTAGTTTTTGTCACTGGCATCAAGCCCCTTGGCATGATTAAGCAACTCTGTTGGCATCTTTGGAATAGTTGGGCAGCAGAGCTGCATCCTTTATTTACACAATACCATTCTGAATAACCTTTGAGCCTAAGATTTTTTTTCCATTATAATACATGTTTTGGCAGTCTTTCCGTYCATACCCCCTCTTTCAAATATGGTATTCCCCAGTTCCTATAGTGTAGAGGGTGTATCTTCATTAAACAATAAACTTTGATGATAAATAGATGTAAAATCCATGACATCTCTGACACCCATTTAAGTCCCACTGCAGAAGAAAGAGCATTTTCATGGTAATTTTTGCAGTGTACTTTCTTAAGTGTCTTTTTGAAATCAAATGTTAGGAGCAAAAAGGACAAATACATTTCAGCACTCTCATACATTAAACTGGGAAGTCTAACATAAATACGTAGTTTTACTTTAAGAAAGTTAAATACTTCTGACAGTAGATATGTGATTCAACAGAAAATATGTCAGTCATTGAAAAAAATTTTTGAAAAATGAGTATTATTAATTCTGGCATTGATGTCTGAAATAAAAAAAAGAAGTAATTTTAAGCTTCTTTTGCTGGGAGTTATATGTGATGTCTTTTCAAAAAAAGATTCATTCAAGTGTATGAGGAATTTTTCACTGATAAGATATAAAGAAGTAGAAATGCTGTATGCTTGTGTAGATATCAGAAATAAGCTATCCTCTGGTGTAGTTAATTGTCATTTAGAAAGGAAATATAACAAGTCCAAAAGTAAGTGATCTGCAGATTACTGTTTCTGTAGCCCTATACTCAAGAAGATAACACAATAAAATACTAGACTAGACAGTGCTGTGTAATGTAAATCCTATGAGTGGGTGTTCCAGCAGTAAAATGCRAGATACACTTTGTAACCAGAAAAGAGAATCATGATTCAAGAGGAAAAGGTAAAAAGCTAAATTGAACAGTGTTCTGACAGTCTYTGGTGAATATTAGTAGTTTTATCATAATGTTTATAGAAAGAAAGACCATATTCATTCACATGTTATCTCATAGAAGTGTTTTTGTATGAAGCTGAGCAATAAATTGATAGTTTTCTACTAAATAGTGCAGGMCCCTCCTGAAGCCAAGCCTGAAGACATTTTATTTTCCCCCACCTAGTAAAGAGCAGAGTGAAACAAAAAGTTTAAAAGTACCTGAACTAAAGTTATTTTCCAACAGCATAGATGTCATGATGTTAGATTGCAGGAAGCAGTAGAATACCTGTGCCATATTAAAAGTGGTTTTACAGGACTCAGAACTTTTCCCTGCCTCTTCATGCCAATAGAACATGTAGATTTGCTTTTACAGGACCTAACAGAAAGGCTTTACTAATGCTGAAAATCTCATAATGAGGGGAGCATAGACTTACACAAGCCTAAGTAAGCCACTGCAATAGCAGACCTGGTGGGCCTGGAGCTGTTCACTGACATGGAGGCACGAGCAGAGAGTTCCCTTGGACTCCAAAAGCTGTAGCTACACGYCAGTAGTCCATTGGGAACAGATGAGTGAAATGCCCACTGCATTTCTATGTTTGCTTTAATTTACTCATATAGACAGAGCACTGGAGTACAGAGGAGGTCTTAGAAGCAGATTGGTTTGTATTATGCCAGATTTTCCTCTCAGACTCTAGAAAAAGTTAATGTAACTGCTGTATACTACTAATGCATCAAGAACACATAATACAGTGATCAGTAACCACCATGATCTTTTAAAATATGCCCTCATAACAACCAGCCGTTGAAGCAATACTGGCTGTCTAAAAACTAGTCATTTAGTCTAAGTTAGACTGCTCACTTTGTACTCAGTGAAGAAGAAATTTCCTATCTCAAGTCCAGATTTCAGTGGGATAAAGTGAGCTCTGGAAGTGTTTGTTTCCTGCTTCTCTGTGTCTTCATTGACTACAAAATGAGCAAAATGGCATTAACATTTAGAAAGGAGAAAGTAGGTGAGATGAATTTCATAATTGCCATCTAGACTTCCTTAACCTTCTGCAGATTTAGTGGATCTATTACCTGTGGGGAAAGCAGCAACATGGAAAATTCCACAGGAGGTTTGATTTGATGCATTCTGTTGAAATGAAAGGAATATTACTAAAGGACTGTAGCAAGCTGGTGCTGGAATTCACAAGATCCTGACTTTTAACCCTTGTTCAATACTCTGGATCTTGCCAGCAAAGATCGTCTTCTACATTTTGCGGGAAGTGGTATTTTAAAGGGAGAATGGTGTGGTAGAAGGGATGGGGTTGTTTGTTTGTTTGTTTGTTTGTTTGACTGCATTCATTGTAGTCTCATGAATCATATGTGGATTGTCTCTTTGTACTACTCCTAAGATTTTCAGGCAGCCATGTGCTTTATGGAAATAATTTGAAGTCAAGTGGTCCTAATAGGAGGATATGTCAAAACAAACTATTTTTCAGATTTTGCTAGACRTATATGGGATGAAGGATAGCTACTGAACATAGATACCTAAGCTGAATATTCTYTCATAAATCTGGAAAAACTATCCTGGCTTATCATATACCAATATGAGCAATTTATGTTTCTTTAAGAATCACAGACAAAACTCTACAAGAGATATTTTTAGATTACTGCATGATTTCACCTGACTTGAATCTAGATTTAATCCAAAATTAAAATGAGTAACTACATTATTTCAAAACTCCCAGGAACTGGAGAGCATTCCAATAGGCAATTCAATACCAAACTGAGTAACTTGACATTCGATGGTTAAAAATGTAAAAATATATCTTAGGTTAACAAAAGAGGTGATTAACCAGTTGAAAAAACAAATGTGTGTGTCATCCAGGGGCACAGAAGGGGCTGCTATCTARTGAAGAGAAAGTCGTCATTGTATTAAGTGCTCCTATACTTATGCATTTTAGAACTCTCTCATTAAAATCAGGTGACTCAAAGGTAAATTAAATAATTCATTTAGATTTCCTCTGGCCTCTCAGTTGAATGTAAATCTGGAGAGAGATGCTTAGCCATTGGTACAGAGGACTTAAGTTCGTAGGGCATTTGGTGGCAAAAGACCTACATGACCATGAAGCCACTCAGCATTGGTAGCAGCCAGCACTTTATTTCCTAAACCATTACACGCTTAGCTAAAATTCTGTTTTGTTGGGTAAAGCCTGTTAAACAAAGAAAACACCTGACTCGCAAATACATTTTTTCTATCTATGATTTTTAAAAGGAAGAGTCACTATTAATTCATTTGCTCTTACTCTAGTAAGAAGCATGTCATTCCACACAACCCTAGGCTAGTAGTATGTCTTTGGCAAAAGCATATTTTTCGAAGATGTGTCCAGGTCTTGCCATAAAGATTCAAGAAGTGGTGAATCTACTTCATGCCTGGTAGCTAGCTAGACTGACAGGCTATTATACAAAATTACTAAACATTTGTGCCTCTCTTTTTGTTCAAATTTGTCTGGCTTTACCCTCCCTCTGTTYCTTCTCATTGTACTTTCCTCCTCTGCATCAGAGATATTTGCAGTACTAACTGAACTGTGATTAATTACAGAACTGGAATTAGGTTGTCAAATAATTCCCTGTAGACAATGCAATGCAGAGACTTCCAGGTGTATACAAAAGACTTAGAGGAAAAGCGTGTCCTCACTTCCTCCAACCCATCTCATCTGTTAGTCCATAGCCAGGCACATGCCCTTTATAGTAATTTCCCTCTTCCTCCAGTGCTTCATATCTAACTGTATTTGCCTTCAAGTAGGCTGCGCAGAGGCTTTCCTAAGCCACAATACATTCATTTATTAGTATGTATAGAGAAATGCCAGCTCATAATAAGCCGAAATGAAATATTTAAATATCCACTATTTTTGTCACCTCTGAAAATGATGAAAGCTTCACAGTTCCGTAATGTATTCAGTTCCATGCCTCTCAGCATTGCAAGTCTACAAGCAACTGTTATTAACTGTTTTCCTGTATTAAAGGTACCTAGTCAGAAGTCTGTGGAGGACTTTATTTGACTGTAAATAGCAAATTTTTCACACCATTTTTCAGCGTGAATCACTCATATTCTTCACTTGTTCTGTCAGCACAAAACCCCTGCAAACACACTGGAGGTACCACRCTGGTGAGTAAAATGTACAGTGTGCATCAAAAATGTAGGTTKTTTCAATAACCAATAAGGAAAGGAGAAAGGAATCTCTGAAAATCAATGATAGGGAAGTAACAAAAAAAAAAAAGTAAATTTGGAATACAAATTAAACAATAGATGCATAGGTGGACAGTATTTATGTGTGTGTTTCCACAAGTTTGTGTGTACAAGGATCCACAAAACTATGTCTGTGCATGCATGGACTGGTTTGTCAAAGAGAAAACAAAGAGCTTGACTATAACCAAGTTTTCACCAGTCACCCTTCCTGTGACAATTGATAGGTATGTTTATGGCCTGCCTGTCTGAAGAGGGAATAGCRGAGCACACCATGGAGCTACGTAGAGATGATCAAACAAGTCTGAATAAAGTGTTTCAGATACTGGTAGCAGAACAGTTCATTCACAYGGCATTCCTCAAAAGGGAATTTGCCTAAGTGGGTCAGGTCATGACAGTGTACTGTATGGTTCTAACATGCAGGCTTCATAAACATGAATGAATCCATCATCAGTAGGAACTTCAAAGACTGGGTAATAACATGAGATGTGGAGCTAAACCAGAGAAAAGATGAAAACAATGAAAGATTCCCTCTAAATTTCACAAGATTCCTTCAGCACAGCATATAGCAAGATTCACATTTTCAGCACTCTGAAACTTGAGCTCGAGGGAAGGAGAAAAAATGCTACAACTATGTTGTCTCAAACAGAGCATCCTTCCACCTCCCAAATTAGAAAGCAGGCAGTGCATTTCTGATGCACAAATTTAATAAGTTCAGTTGATAGCCAGGATTTTTTTTTCTTTTTAAAGGCAGAATGTTTTGTTCTTGAAGAATGATGTACTCTTTTTGAGCATTATTATTATTGCCATAGAATGCAACGGTTAAAAAATGTATTATAAGGCAAGTATAGAACATGCCAAGCTCCAAGTGTGTTTCCAATTAGGATTCTTTGTTTTCTGCTCAGATGTTGGAATATGAACTGCTTAGCTCTGCCAGTTATCAAAGCTAAGCTTCTGTGACTTATTCAGTAATTAGAATCTGACATTATGTTTTGGAGACAAGAACCATGCCCACCAAATGAGAGGGCAGATGTACTGAAGTCCATTGCTAACATGTGAAAAATTAAGTGCAGGTTAGGAAAATGCTTCTTGCCTATTTTCTGGTCTTGAATCTTCCATCCCTGCTCATACATTGAAATGAGAAGCAATTAGAACAGTTCAAGCTGAAACTTACTACCTACCACTCAGGTAGATGTCTGTTCTTCAGATATAATGGTTTCACACAGTAGAATTTACAACAGGAGAACTATCTGCATGTTGTTAGAGCTTAACACAATGGGAAGAGCTTTCTCTTTCATTTAGTGTCCCTCAGTGGATTTATCAAATTAGAAGAAGCAAGGAAGTCCAACCTTTAAGAAGTACTATCTACTGTTATCCAGAAGAGAGCAGTGTATTATTTGTGGAAAGCAAGCAATGTGGAATCAGAATGAAAGGTGGTAGGTGGAGAGCCAAGTTAAGCTTGAGCTTTGAAAATGTAGCATCTCTTGTGTGGTTGATATGCTTGCCAGTAAGCAGTGTTCATTCTTAGGTGGATTGTACATATTTATCAGAAAAAGGGCATTTGCATAAGTTTTACTTAAAGTTTTAATTTTGCGTTGTGGTCACTCAAATCCAATCCGTATCATTAAAATTCTTTTAAAGCAATCCTAGATACTACAAAGAAACAAGTCACTTTTCTCCTCATCTCACCTGAAGACATACGCATACATATTATGCACTCAAATCTCATTTTGCACCAGAAACATGAAAGAACCCAAGGGAGATGAGGAAAACAGGAGCCTCTAACTGATAAAAGGAATGCTAAAGCTTTAAAGYGAGAGCTGGGTACGCTAAGACTTAACCTGGAGGTGGGTGTTAACATAACTTTCAAAAGAGTGACAGTAGAGATATGCAGTGCCCACAAATGGTGGGCCAGATGGATTTCTTTCTGCTCTAACAGGTTGTCCCTCAAATACCACAATGCATATGGATTTGGTACGCTAAGTGTTTTTTCTTCTCTGTGACATATATTCCAAGACAGTGCAACCCAGACCTTTTTGTATTGATAATGGCATAGATCCGGAGTTTTCCAGGTATCAAGATGACAGGTTTACAATTTGATGACAATGGTATTTGTGATTTCTCCTTTTTTTTTTTTTTTTTTGGCAGACAGATTGCAATGCAATCCCCCATTAAACCATACTATTACTCTGAATGTGCCTATGTCAAGCAAAAGCAGTAAGACTATATACTTTGCTCTTCTAGAGAATATTCACTGCATCCTATACAAAGGAAAGAGGACTTGTCTAGCTTCTTGCCAACTGTAATGAATTAAAACTTCCAGATGCATCCCCTTGTCTAGATTCCCTTTCCAGACATCTGATTCCCCATGCCAATTGCAGCAGAAGGCAAAGCAATGCTTTTCCTTCTCCATTGCCTACAGGGTCAAGCAGGGTGCCCTGCAGAAGCAGGTRCTTAACCTTTGAGTGGATGAAGTTAGGGGAGGTGAATACCACCCTGAGAGCTTTCACACAATGCCTTGGTGCAGGACAGCAAACATGCCATTGGATGCTTACCCTGGCATGCTATGTTATAACYTTATCTAGACCTAGTTAGTCTAGATAAGCATAATAAGATTCTCCGGGATTTAAAAAAAAACAAAAACCAAAAAACATCATCAACAACAAAATGCCCACCAATTTCATTAAGCTATTATGATATGCATATCTGGAATTGCTAGTGTTTATTTGTTTCCGTGCGGTTAAGAATGTCTTCACTTCTGCCTTCCAAATCTTGTTCAAAAAAGCTCATACTCCTGGAACATCTTTTTTTTGCACAACTGCACAATTTTTTTGAACTGCAAGTTAGCAGATCATATCGTGCTAGCTCTTACTAGCCTGAGATGGGCTGCCAACTCCTCCGTACTTACACTGAGAATTATAGGCTTGCAAGTATCAGTGGAACCTCTCAATGTGGGTAACAGAACCTATGTCACTCRGATGCTTTTGCATATTAAGATGAATTTTAAGTCTAGATCCTGAAGTCTCCCTGGTTACCTCTTCCTTCCAGTAAAGTTACTGCAATTGAATGTAGGAAAGCTTAAGGAGAAGGTAACTTGTGTGCTTACTAGTGTGTGGGAGGAAATTTGAACAAACAAAAGCAAACCAAAAGATTCCTGGGTAGCCGTGAAGGAAGAAAAAAAATAAAAATGCCTTTTCACTGTACCTTGGGGAGGTTTGTCATAGTGTGTTTCAATACCAGGAGTGTTCTCAAGGAAAAAAAAAAAAAAAAAAAAAAAAGATAGAGGAATGAATAAGGTTCTGCCTTCAGACTCCTGCTGAGCAATAATGGAAGTATAAGTAATTAAGGGTCTGATCAAGGGCTCATTGAAGCCAAGTGAAAGCCTCCCGCTGATTTCAATGGGCCTTGGATCAGCTCTAAGAGCCTAGAGTGTAAATATGACTGCATTAAAAATATGATGAGCCAATGACTGCTTTCAGTCAGTTTTAGCTACTGTATTCCAGTCCCCACTCAGAGCTGGCACAGAGCTTTTGAAGAGATCAGCAGAATAAAATGTTGCTCCTCCAAAACGAAGAGCGCAAGACAAGCTAATTCCCATCTGAGAAGGGTAAGGGGCAAAAGCTGGCATAGAGAGGCCTTGAGGAAGTCTGTGGTGAGCCAACTTTGCTGCCACAGTGTGGGCAGAAGAAGAAATTACTACTTCAAGAGTTTGTCCTCCCTTTCCACACACATGTCCCGCCAGCTCTCAYGAGGCTGACATCAGCCAACATGAGTTTCCAGATCTGTAGCTTGACTATATAAGCTGCAAACTCACAGAAACTGATGTTCCTGGTTGGCTGTTGTCTACTTTGCATGTCCTCAAAGCCTGTATTGCTCTCACCACTCATAGGTATCTCACTGTCATGCTAATCAGTAGCCTTATAGTGACTCTGTAAAGGAATGGTATTGGTTTTATGATTTCTTTGACCTAAGAAACCTGACTGCTTTGATGCAGTTTAAAGAAGCTTGAAAAAACAGCTGTAATTGCATTACATATTAACCTACAATTCTGCAAATTTGGATACTTTTTGATCTTTTTGATGCTTTGGCCATTTAGAGTATATCAGCTCAGGTCTTAGTGATCAGATCCCCCCAGTTTGCCAGTGCATGCTGACCTACAACGTGGTCTGCATACTCCTGTTCCTGACTTCACTCTCTACAGGTTGTGGCACAGGGCAGTATGGAAGCTGAGTCACTGATTCACAGGAAAAGAATCCCTGGTTAGTTAGCCTATTTGTAGTCCAAACAGGAGCTTGAAGAACCATACCTTTGATTTCCAATGCTGTCTGGTGTGTTAGTCCTCTCTTTTATGTCTTGCTAAAAGTGTGATGATGAAGTGTCAGGGGGCCTTCTTAAATACATAACTTAAGAGCAGCCATACCTTTCTGCCTACCTCAAAACATTAATAAATAAAAGCTTAGCCATGCAATATCTGTTTACTCCCTTGTATTCTGAGTCATTGCAACAGACATACAGAAGAAATGTAATACAGTGCTAACACCTGGGGAAAAAAACTCCTAACTCACCTAGAGATCAGCAGTAGAGAATACAGTTGATTCTGGGCTTAATTCTTCAACGACAAAGAAAATTGCCACCAGAGAAACTATCCAGGCTAAAAATATGTCCTTTTTTTCCCCATTACTGTAGCAATTCTAAGCCATAAAATGCATGTTCTTATCTCATAAAAAAGGGGGAGAGGAGTGGAGAATAATAGGCAGACCAAGAACTTATCCAAACACCTGATGGAGTCAGGGCCTGTTATTAAAAAACTTTAAATTCACAGTTTAAAGTTTAAATTCATAGACTCTGCTAAGATTTAATAATTTCTTCAGCCAGAAATATTTTTTCCAGAGGAAAAAAAAAGTTACATTAGTAGACTTTGATACAATGGCAAATATTACAGACATCTGAAATGATGGTACACTACATGCCAGAGAAGTCAGATTTAATCCTCCATTCTCTACTTCTGATCAGAATAAAAGCATATTCTCAGTTTCATCAAGAAAACAAAAATACAGACAAATAAAAAAAGGGCTCATGATGCAACCTGGGAAAATAAAAACTAAACAAAACAAGCCTCACTTTCCCAATGACATAGAAAAGGAAAAAAAAGCAATCAGCAGTCTGTCTTTTTGCTCTCTTTCTTTTTTTTAATTTATCAATTTATTACTGAATGATGTGGCTGAATCCAAAACTTTCCTTCCAAAACTCCACATGCAGTGCATAAAGAAAATTAAACTGATACTTATAGAAAATATATATGAACAACAACTGATCTTTTCATTAAAGATTAGGTTGTAGATAGAAGAAATTACTTGATTTCATATTGCTAGTGATTTTCCAGATGTCTTATCTGAGTAAACTCATAGCATTTATATGAATTCATTCAGGTTATTTCTTTAGGTGCTATTTAATATAGACTTCTTTTTATCAGTGTTCTCATGATGGCTAATCTTGATTATAAATCCATTCTTTTATAAATGGAAAACAAGAAGATGAGTTTATACTTCTGTAATAACAATGAAATATACTCGGCATGAGAGAAACTTTTATGATTTCCACTTGAAGAATTTGTTTTAGTCTTTCTTTTGTTTGCTTTGTACAGGAGTATTTTAATAAATCAAACAAACAAAAACCTTCAGGTCAGTAGGTAGGGTACCTAGACACAAATTAGCTGGGAAAAAAAGGCTTCGGCTAATGCGGATGGGGGTGGCAAAATAACTTGAGAAAGAGGTAAACTTGGTAAAAATGATCAAATCAAGAAAAAAAAATCAGAAAATCCAAAGAAGTAAAGATTCAAAAAAAAAAAAAAAAAGAGAGAGACTCAATATGCTTAATGGAAACCTCTCTCCCAAGCTTAGTTCCACACAGGAAAATTAAAAGACAACTATGACAACAAAAGAAAGCAAAAGAAAAGAGATATCAGCAGCAAAGATTCAGACAGGTGCATTTTTTTTTATGTGGTGTCACTGAAATAAATAAGACAATTGTTCCACACCCATATGAAAGTTCCTCCCTCCAAAAACAGCAGCACTTTTCAAAACATTTTAATAAAGCACCAAGAGTTCTTAAAAACAAATTTATTTATTTACAAAAGGAGCTTCTGTCCGCAAATCAAAGACAGGAAAACTACTAAAAGGTTTTTGAGATTCTCTTCCAATGCTTCTGCAAAACTGTTTGTTTAAAACAAAAACAAAGAAATAAACTTCCCTGGACAAGTTCCAGAAGCACTATGTTTCTGACTGCATCCAAAAAGATAAAGAAAAGTAACATCTTTCACAACACTGCTTTCTTATGTTCTGATCAGAGAGCTGCTAGAACTTTTGAGGGTAAAGTAAATGTCTCGGTACAAGTATGATTAGACCGGTTCATAAATAGGCAAAGATGTGAAAATAGGAAGGTCCTTATTTTATCAAAATCAATTAATTTGTCTATAATTCATCAGTACATTCATTTTTACACATACACAAATCAGTACATTCATTTTTACACATACATCTTAGGTCTCTTATGGAAAAGCTATATAGATTGGTTTGGACTCTAGTCAGTTCCCATAGATGGACCAGAGCCTAAACAGATTATTTCTGAGCAGAAATAAAATGGATATTTTAGAGGTCCATTTTGCTTCTGAAATCTTTGCTTAGAAGAAGTACTGCTGATATTTGCCACTATTAAATTTTAATTTGTACAACTTGTAAAAAAAATCAATGTTTTAACCTAATGATTTTTCAGCAACTGAGAAAAATAGAGAACATTCTGCTGGGCAGGTGATAATGAATGATCAGCTCAGGAATTCAGGATATATTTTTGCTAATACACACCAAAGCATATTAGCAAACAACGTTTGTTGAGACTGTATCATCATTTTACTGGCTATTTTTACACTGCAAATACTTACCAGCCCAGCACTTTTTTGAGACATGACCGTTAGTTGACATCGCTGTCCTGACAGAGTAGCCTAGGATTGATGCATCCACTCTAGCAAAAATGCAGTTCTATAATATCATACCCATTTCACTTGGGAAACATGAAGTTGTCACAGAGATAACTAACTACAACACCAGAAGCATCCTTATTGCAAAATACATAAAGCTATTCCCACAGCAGTTGAGATGCTCTTGTAAGTATCGACATTAGAATAAATTGTATAACGAACACATAGAGTCCAAACATACCCCCCAAACTTTTAAAAATATATTACAAAACCGTTTTTGAGCATGGCAAGTTGGTGTTAGATGCAGCACAGATTACAGCTCCTGTTTTGATGAATTAGTACTGCAGTACTAACAAGAGTAGCAATGCAGTCTTTCCATGTAACTAATACATTCTCGTTTGCTCAAAGGGATAATGCCATGATGTGATTCTACTGCAATAGAGCAGTATATCTGATAGATACTAATGCACAGAGATTGACAAGAGTAATTTAACCTATGCAGCCAGACTGTTCTGCAGAAAAAAAAAAGGCATTTTTAAAGTATTTAAGTATAAAAACAAATAGATGTGTCCCACAAAGTACTTTCAGAAGTGGCTGGACATCTAACTCCCATTGATTTCTTAGTGTGACCATCTTCCTAGATGCTTTTGAAATTTCCATCCATTTCTATACATATTTTGGAGTACTCAGTGTCTTTTATATTTTGACACATTGTTTCTGCAGGTTGGCAGGGTATGAAAGAACAGTGAAAAGAGAAAGCAAATAGAAGGAGAGAGTTTTTGGTCACTGTATTTTGCATTTTCTGACCAGTAAACTCATCCTCGTATGAGCTGCCCAGAAGGAGTTAAGTAAGGCACAGCAACTGGCAAACAGGGAATGAATTTCTTGCAAAGGACTCAGCTGTTCAGCGTAGGGGATTCCTAAAAGGATGAAAGATTGGTTATCTTTATGGGTTACAGTTGATTTGACAAGAGTGATAAACAGCAGAAGAGGTCAAGAAGTCTCCCCTGTGTCATCTACCCCTTTCAATTCCGTTCCTGATAGATTGTACATGTATATACAGCTCTCTGCTTTTCAAGGGTATGTATTTCTGGCAAGGAGGTATRCTTTTCTGACAAGGTTTGCAGAACATTTTGTTCAGCACCATGTATGCACATGCTGCTGGATCCATATTCTGATTATATATTCAAACACTGCACATAAGACTGCCATCACACAATCTGTCTTGTGCTGTCCCAATACGCAAAACAAGGTCCGAAGTGTGATTTAAAAGACAATTCAGCCCTTATTAATTCTTATGCAGAATCGGTTGGCCTGATGTTCCTGTATTGACAAGCAGATTTTAGGAAAAATAAGCTAAGTGTCTGTTCTCCACCTTTCCTTCTCATTCTTTCATCCATCAGTACCTATCCTTGTACCTTCATGGAAGCTTCTCACTTCAGCACACTTATGCATAATGGCAAAAGTCAAGCCAGAGAAGGCCTTGTGCCCTTCTCCATTATGCCCCTGAAACACAGTTTCAGTGGCATTTATCCATCTGCTTAAACAGGGGTGTAATTGCCTGACTTTCCTGACTATAGACTATAGAGGTTTTCCTGTAGTTGTCCTTCAATCCATGATGAAGTCTGCCAAGTGGACAAGCAGACTTTGTCAAGTAATTCTAGACTGTCGATAACTTTCAGCTTAGCCAAAAATACCACTGTACTAGTGCCCTAAGTGTGCAAGTGAGACTAGATCAGCTCAGTAAGCATTCAGAAAAGGTACTTCCTATTGCAAAAGGAAGAAAAGCAGCATTAAAAGTTTTATATACAAAGGAATTAATTAATGCACATTTTATGTGAGACTGTGGGACTAGTATTCTTTTTCTTCTATTGAATGACTCTATCTGGATATGGGTAAAATGAAAAATCAGGCACAGTCTTTCATGGTTGATGTAGCCATGAACACTCAAAGGAAATCCATTTTTAGAAAAGCATGAGAGTCCTCTGTTATCAGGAGATCAGGAGTTACATAGCGACTTATTCTTCAAAACCTGATCCCAATCAGAGTACAGAAGACGTAACTTTTACTGTTCTCAAAATACAGTGCAGACAGATGAGAATGAGAAAAAGAAGTACAAAGAGTTGGACGGAAAGAGAAAGTTGTGCTAGCAAGGGCTAATACAGAAGAAAGAAGTAGTTATCCTTTTGGGGTTTTTTTTTTTTTGTTTCATTTTTAAACTCTTATAAACTCATCACTTAGTCAAATTCAAACACACTTATTACTCTAGAGCTGAAATTGTGCCTCTGGTGGTAAAAATATTACTTGGAGTAGCTTACTAAGGAGTAGCTTACTAAGGCTTTCAGGGAAGCTACATAAACTTGACGGCTCCCTGAAATGTCACTGCAAATGGACCTGAGCCCTTGATGGTGCATATTCTGCACCATGTGTGGATAATTCTTTGTGCAATGGAAGGCACAAAGCTTCATTTTCTATGCAGTTCTCCTATATGAATAGTTCACAGTCTAGCAGTAAGTCCAGTCCAAGAAATGGCTCAGGGAAGACCATAATTTGGTATGTCTTCTGCTCAGCAGCCCATTTTCAAGAATTCCCCCAAACTTAATGTGATTGAGACCTCTAACTCCTGTAACAAATGTCATTGAAACTGATCTCAAAACCATTACCAGAAAGAGGAAATAAATACTTGAAACGGCAGTCACAGCAGCCTTGTCTCAGTAAGAAATAATAATAATAGTAATAAAAAAACACATACACAAGCGCTGGCACAGGAAAAGGCATTAGCATCAATATCTCCAAACACGAGGAATTAGACAGCTTTTTCAGTTCCATCAAATACCAATCTTTATTGTAACATCTCCATTAAAGGACAAAGAAGTCACCAGTTTACATTCTCCTTGAATACTGCCAGAAAAGACCAGTGATTCATTATTCAACTGCCATTGCTTTGGCTGTGAGGGAAAGGAAGAAAAAAATTACTTGGACCAATATAGCCACAGCATCTATTTGAACCTGAACATTATCTCATTTCCAGAGTTATTTGGCTCTCCTCCCTATGAAGCTCTTTTCTCATGTCAAATAAGTAGAAGTATCCTTGAAGGTCCGAATCTAAACTCCAGAAACTCAGTTCCCCCATTTCTTCCTCAAACATCCTGCACTACTGCTTCAAACTAGCTCCACACTGGCTTGTACCTCTCACACTGTTTTCAAGCTGTCTTGAAGATACGTGCTCAGATGAAGATATACAAACAAAATATGCACGGTACCATATCTGTTTATGCATCTATCAAAAGCAGGCCCTGTATTTGTTAGGAGAAAACAGGTATAAATGGCTCATGGTTCTTTCTGATTTGCCTAGTCTGATTTACCTAAATTACTATCATGGCTTTTGCTGACAGAAGCAAGGCATATGCTTTCTGGAATAAATTATGTATTGCACTATGCTAGACAGAGTGGAGAAAGGATTTAAAATAATAAAATTGTGCTGAAAATCACAGCCTGAGGGTCAAACAGCAGCAAGACAGCCTTTATTCACTAAAGAATGACAGGAATTTTTCTTTTTTTTTTTTTTCAAATAAGGAAATATAGAAAAGTGCCTCTCTTAAATATTCTGCACATTTTATGGAAGTAGAATTGTGATGTGATAAATCATTAGTTCATGACTGCTTTAATTAGATATTTGGGTATGCCAAAAGTAATTTTCAGGACCAATTTAATAGTATTGTAGCAATTCCTTTCTCCTTGAATCTAAAATCCACCTAAAATCACACACACAAAAAAAAAGTGATTTGGGAAGTCATTTGACCTTGGGATAAGGTCAAGTAAATCCTATAAATGAAACAACAAAACAAGATAAACCCTCTGCTAAGCAGAAAATTAAAAATAGCTGAAAAATTCTCAGTCTGCCTGGCTGGTAACATGAGAAAGACTTCTCCTTTGGAGACCTGAATAACAGAAAACAAGGGCTAATTAACATATGACATCTTTCTGTATATACAAAGAATTGGTAGCACTAATGGGCTGGTGTCCACATAAGAAGAAACATTAATTAGCATCCCTGTTGGCAGTCCCAGCAGAGAAAAACATGACTAAATGAACAGGGAAACTGTAGCGCCTTCTGTGATGATAATTACAGGTACCCACATTTATTGTAATTTTGGGATGTGATTTTCCATTTGGAACTGATTCACTGAAATAGTCTAGCTGTTGTGTCAACAGACAGGGATAATGACTCTATTAAGGCACTCAGGGCCTTATTTCCACAGTTTTCATCACCCACACCTTTAACAAGAGCAGAAAACTTTTGGTAGCTCAGAAAATTTAGGCAATCCTTATTTTAGTGTAAAAATGGCCAAGCGAGAATTATTTAAGAGACACAAAATAGCACTGACTACGGATATAGTGAAATAACAGCAAACTTTTAAGAGAACAAATTTTATAAAAATGAGGAAGACAACTGTGAGAGAGAAAAGGTTTTGTTTTCCTTCATTTTACATGAAGAAAAAATTAAATCTTGGTCTTGGGAATTATATACAACAGCAATTTCCCTCAGTGGTAGAAATGCAGATTAATATATTATATTAAAAATGAATTAAAGAGTTTCCAACAAACTTGAAGGSAAATTATTTTTTTCACCAAAATAGATTGTAAGCAAGTAATGAATAATCATGAAAAGGTTGTTGTAATTTAAGTAGCTCTTCAGAAGTATTTCATGAAGCCTTTCACATGAGGCTAACCTTGCAGTGAAGACCCCACAAGAACAAAAGAATATCAGGGCCAACTGGGACAAAACAAAAAGTAGAAATAAACTAGATGCTTTGCCCCATTTGCTTAGGGCATATTTATTCAAATATACTCATTTTGTCTGGGAGAGGGAAGGCTGCAAGTCCCACAGTTACGACTGTGCTTCTTATTTACATTCTTCTTATTCAGAAGAGGGATGAACAGTGAGGAGGAAGACTACGTGATGATAATAAACATTGCCTTCAATCAAAACTTGAAGAAATATAAGGATAGAATAGAATATCCCTAGATTTCTTCAACACCTAGTAAAGCCAAGTGAGGAGGCACGATGACGGCAAATAAAGTTACTTAGAGCATGACTAAGTATAATAACTATAACTATAACTATGATGCAGAAGTGCCTTCCTGGGCTCTGGTGAACTGTGAACCCGCCTGCAAAAAAGACCAACATCTGTCCTCTCTGGGAAGCTCTGTGCCATTCCTGTGGCGTTCCATAAACTCAACTTATTTGACCAGTCATAGAAACAATTAGCACTTTCTCAGAAAGCCTAAACAAGTCTTTTTTCCCTCATGCAACCATTCTGAATGCCCACTTAGATTTTCTAATTATTATTACAATCACTACTGTAAACATCATGTTCTTTTAAAATGCTTGCTATGAAACCTTTTGTGGCCATGATTCATACCAGCTTGCATTGAATTAGTAATTATAAAGCAATCAATTTATTAAAATTAAAATAATTCTGATCTCAAGAGATACATTAGCAGGTTTGATTTCAGAGAGTGAGCAGAAAAATGAAGATATCGAATTACTACTGCACACTCAAAGAAATAAAAGAAAATTTGATTTTGGCCAGTAGAGTGCAAACTGAGGCAATCGTTTTAATTTTTGGCTTTTAAAATACTACAGAAGACCTTTAAGCCATAGTCTTGATGAGCACTGACCCTTCACTGGGAAGCCTCATTCCAAGCTTGTACAGCTAAAATTGCTCTTGAAAGAGACAAAAACAAAAGAAAAATAATCCATGAAGTCACCCATCATCAAGGTTTTGTTCTGTTATATAAGTAGGAAAGTCAGGGACCAGTGGGTTCTGCTTTCCCAAGGGTTACTATTGCAAAACAAAAGAGTGAAAGTAGACATTTTTTAAATTGTTTTTTTTATCTTTTTAATCCAGAAAAGACAAAGCACCTTCCTTGCTTTTTTTTTTTTTTCTCTGCATAAAGATTAATTCAGACCTAAATAACTTGGAGCTATCCGAAGAGTTAAACATATAAGCAAACCTCCAAAAAGAAAACCCTCGAAGCATTTTTATGCATCTCATCTATTTTGCAGACTATTAAAGTGCTTCCGTTCATAGGACAGTACAAAAATTTTCATTTCCTTATCCTCTTGTTAGCAAGGTTTACATGTAAATGAATAAATGTTAGACAGTATAGMATTTTGCTGTTTCTTAGACCTAATGCATGGATGCACCTCAGATAAGAGAGAAAGTCAAAAAAAAAAGGCAGAGGAAAGGAGAGCATTATGATGTAGAAACTCTTCCAAACACTAAATGAGGGAAGAGTGTGCAATACAGGAGGCTGAAGGGCTCAGGAAAGAGCAATAATGTGCAAGATGTAAAAGATTATGGAAAGCTTTCCTAGAGACATCAGGGCACAGCAGAGGAGGCTAAAAGACATATTTGCAAGTGGTAATGTCATTACAGTTTGATATCTTTATAATGGAATAAAATGCTTTATCCCATCCCATCTCTATTAAGGTACTTTTTTTTTCCCCCCTTTATGAGCTGATAGCTATTAATATTTTATTACCATTAACAATTAGATTAAAAGCAACAGGAATGGCTAGCTTTAACAGCTGGCCTTTTATCAATAGCACTATGTATGTTTTTTGAGGGGAGGCTAAACTTGGAGCACTGAAGTTAGTAAATTTGGAAGCCTTTGTGCTACCTAACACTGTACGTAACACTGTAGCTAGAGGATAGTCAGGTGTRCTGTTTAAGGAATACCCAGCTTTGTTATGTCTGGCTTGCATGTCTTTTGTCTGATTTCATATAGAAATGTGTGGGTATTATGGTTAAAATATATTTAAACCCTCAAGGACCAAAACAGGAGACACTTACCTGGCACAAGGCAAAACATATCTAGTTAAAGAGCTAATTCAAGTACTACAGAACAGACATATAGGTGCAGGTCTCTTCCAAGTTCTAGTTGACTTGCTGTCTCAGCCTGCTCCTTCAGAGGTTGCGTGGGGATCTCTAGGTAGCACATAAGGCATTTCCTTATCACTTATTAATCACTTATTACTCCTTATTATGGAAAAGAGTCTCGAACAATAGATACAAGGACTACCTCTGGCTTCAGCCTGCAGTAAACATGAGTCTCTCTGAACAACCAGAACCCTTCCTTAGCTTGATCTAATGTAACAGGAGTTTTACTAYGATGAGTTTCACCTCATTTTGCATTTTTATTACTGAGCATTTGGCACCTGCTACTTGTGATCACATGTGGTATATCTTGTACATTTTTAAAATAGAAATATCGCCACRGTGTCTAAAAACCTGCCAGAAATGGGGTAAGGCTGTGCTTGAACCTGTGCAATTCAGGTAGTGGACAGTCCCTGCTACAGAGATATGCARTCTGTTAAGGTTAGACAGGTAGTATGGGTGGGCTTACAGGTCATGAGGAGGCAGGAGGATGTGCACAGTGCAAGAGCAGAGGAAAGTGTGCAGGTTCACAGCTGTTCTCTGAGGAGTGTAGGAGAGCAGAAAGAGGGGGAAAAAGAGGGTAAGTGATAAAGGAGCAACTTAAATGGAGAGAAAAGGGAAGGCTGAGGGCGTTTTAGGAAAGATACCTCAGCGAGAAGACAAACGAAAAGCATGTAGGGGTGAGAAGGTTAAGGTTAGGAGTGAAACAGCACAGCCAAAGGGTGATTTCAGAGTGAGGAGGCTCATAATGACTATGTTTAGCTATCTCACAGGTATTTAGTTTGATGTAGTCATACAGGCTGCATTTGCAATGGGTAGAGCCCTTGCAGCATCAAGTCTTCTATCTGGGACAGTCTTATTTGGATAGCTTGTCTTTGGAAGTGACTGTTTCCCTCTCTTGATGCTACAGGGAATCTAAATAATTTGCCTAGACTGCACACTGAAATTTTCAGAGAGGTAGGCTTAACTGAAGTTAACCCCAAGCCATATGACTGAAAGTTCCCTTTTGACTGTTTCTGATGCAGTTCCTATTATAATCCATATTAACTCTGAAAAACTGGTGGGCTGTAGTTTAGGATTATAAATTCATGCATTTGGGGAAGGAGTTTCACTTTAGGGTGGGAAGGTGACCAGTGACGAAGTAATCATAATCATATAGGAGGTGCTGCACTCATTTTTGATTTTTTTTTGTGTGGAAAATAACAACTTGAACAAAATCCCGATTCTCAGATTCAGAAACCTGATATAGATCAGCATTTTCCATTTTAATGCTGGTGCAGTTCCACTAAGATCTGTGGAAAGCACAGTAAACCAGSCTAAATATCACCAAAAGCAAGCAAAAGTTCAATTTTCTGTCAGGGAGTAGTAGACAGGAAGGTATTTTCATTGTTTCATTTTTGCATCATTTGACATGTCACCTTATTCGTTTTCCACATGTCTGCTTTTGAAGATTTTTTGTTTTAATCTAACAAAAAAGGCTGCTAAAATTGGATACTGTAAAACATACCTTGGTATAATTCAGTCTGAAGCCAAATCCTGACACCAAAGACAGTCCTTGTTAAAGAAGTTTCATTGAATGAGCATGATCATAAGGCAAAACAAAGAAAAATGTCAGTCCCCGAGTTGTATGTTTATCATTTAAGACTCACAAAGTACCTGAGGAAATAGGTTTCATTTTGAAATGTTTGATCTGTTCTATTCAGCTATGAGTTATTTTTGTAATACATCAAGGCAAGTAATAAACAAAACATACTTTATTAGATCATTGTTCTCCTAAATAGCTTAAATAATGGTTTCTAGATTAGTTCAGGCATGCTTCTCCTTACAACTTTTCATCCTCATTCTATGAATATTCTTTCAGTATTTCTTACTAAATTTCTTATTAAAACTATTTCTTACATCTGGAATTGAATGGCATGACACAGCAATCAAACAGTTGGGATAGTCCTGAGGACAACAGGAACACAATGACTTCATAGATGAAAACAAATGTGCATGATCAAGAGGTGAAAAAAAAATGGATGAGCATTTTAAATCCATTTTGTTAGAGTGCATCTCCTCTTTTATGCTTCGACCAACTTTAAGAAATTAACATACATTTCTTCTATATGCAGAATATATTCAGGGATTGTGCCCTAAAACTGAAAAGAGCAGTTTGATCCAAGAGTCTCTGAGCTGGAATTGAGACTAATCCCACAGACTATAGAGTTTCTCACCATGCATTGATAGCATACAGTCACTATACCTGTAGCCTGGAGTTTTAGATGAAAGATAAATAAGATTATCCAGTCTGTCCTAGAAGATTGTTTACTCTCAGTTTCACCATGCAGGCTAGTAATATTATMAATGAGCCTTGAATATTCCATTGCAACTATCATCCCTAACTTTAAATAAAACTCACAGCCCTGTTTTTTCTAAAGCAAGTTTTGTATATACATCTCTGATTGTCAAGATTCAAGAATAGAAGCAGTCCTAGTTTTCAGCCAGCTCATCAGAATGTCTGATAACAGATGCATTTTTACTGAGAATCAAATCATCAGCTGTCCTGTAGGGCGGGTATTCTGTATTTGTAGTAGCAGAGGAAAGTTAATGAACATACTTCTTCCTCTGGAACAAAGAACTAAGAAAATTAATCTGTCTTTAATTTTGTGACAACACTACCACATTGCTTAATCTATGTCTTTGGTCTTTTTCCTTACCCAAGATATTTCTTCATTAAGCTATCACYGGGTAATTTTCCCATTTATTTCCTTAATGGACATTTCATAGTACTACTTAAATGGCTCTTCTGCAGTTGACAGCAGAAGCAGCAAGCATGTAATCGCATAGAAATGTAAAACAAATGTTCATATAAAGTAATCTGCATTTTCTGGCACTGTTACTACAATAAATTAAGCAAGCTTTGAAGTCATCAGTTCTGAAATTTTCTGCCAAAGGTAGTTTGTGAGTTGTTAAAATATTTTGGTTTACGTTCTCTAACATCATTTTTATCAGTTAAAAAATATGAGAAGTTCTTAAGTTGTTTAAGAAAAGGTGAACATCTATGACTTTCTACAGCTTAGAACTTATTTAAGATGTCAAAAACAAAGTCTGCCTCTCTTCTGCACACATAAACACAGCTTGGAATTTTTTTTCTTGTTATCTTGTTCAGAAACATTTTTATTTATGTTCTAATAGATGCAGGTACACTGAGAAACATCATTACATACTAAAATGCAGTCAACAACTTTAACTTATGTTGCTCGTGTTCCTAGAAAGATTTCCTGCTCTCAGAACAACCACACACCATTCTCACTGTTTAATATGTGAATGGTTGCACCTTGTAGTTAGAAAATGACAACATTTTTCACTGGATTTAATACATGACTCTGAGCTTTATAACTTGAGCCCAAAGAGAGTTGACAAGTCTGTCTAGAATGGCTGCTTGATTTTCAGTCAAGAAGAACAGAGATATTTCCTATGCATATTTTACAGGAAAAGTGTGAATAATGAATAAGTTATCTAAAAAACAATGAAGAAATGTAAAAAGTATATGCTAGAATTCAGAAAAATAAATTCAGTTCCTCCTGCTGTTCATGCAAATTTCCTCGCTATAAGGCTTCTTAGAGCAGTGCTGCTGAGAGCTTTATGATATCTAAACACATTAACCAGCCATACTAACCCCTACTGCTCGGTAATTCTGGTGAATCTAGTGAAGTTACACCCTTGGTGAATGCTGCTCATTTCGTCTGTTCAAATACTACATGTTAAGTTCATTCTAACTAATGCAGATTGAAGTCACTTYTTGTGCCAAGCAAAGATATTCCTCTGAATTACTGTCTTAGCTATTCAAATGCTGAGATCACTGCAAGGAAATACGGATTATGTGCTAGTACTCTCACCTTTAAAGCTGAGGTCAATTTGCTTGAGATCCTGCTCTGCTGGGTCCCACGCAAGTTACAATTCCTTCTCTAGAAGATAATTCCTGAGGACAATAGGAAACATGCAGATCATCTGTCTTAATTGGAATTGGCAAGGAAGAACAACCAACAAAATGACCTCTTAAGAAAACAAAATGCTTCAGGCTAGGGTAGCATGAAAGGAGCTCCTGTAAATCTAGAGGTATATCTCTCTATATACATCTTGGATTTTAGTGGTAGTAAAATAGTGCAGTAACTCAGAGCATCTCATTGTTAGATGCCATAAAGATGACATAGAAAACTTCTTTTTTTCCCCCCTTTTTTGATATGTGGCCAGAGAGAGGCCAAAGATCCTATTTTTCAAAAAGAGCTCCTACTCCTTCCAGCAAGCCTTCTCCACCCAAAACAGGCTGTGCTTTCAAGAACYGAGTGTAGGCTAATGCTAGAAAGAATAGCACATGATGAGCACTGCATTTGCCTACACACCATTGCCTAACAACCAGTATCTAATTCATTACTGTAACGCATTTTAGAAAGTCACAAGTATGAAAGACACTATAAAATGAAATTCTATTATTCTCATTTAATAGTGTTTCAAACATAACACCAWTTCCATGTAGTTTGAAAAGTAATTTTCAAATATCCCAAGATAGATTACTCTAAGCTAAAATTTCAGAACARGTTCCTCCTAGCTTCTTTCTCATTGAATTTGCATTTAATGATTGAAGAGCTATTGCCTCAAAGGATATATCAATGAAATTACTAGAGATTTGCTGCTGAATTACTTTTGAAAATAACAAAGTTGCACAAAAATAATATGCAATGGAAGTAATATATTTGAGTTCTGATTTAATAGTGGCTTAGCTAAGGAATGAAGAAGCATTAATTACTAGTTTTAACTAAAGTTCTGAATTTTGTCAATAGATTCCTAGTATATTGGTGCAGCTCTGCGTTTGTGAATTGGCAACAGTATAGGAATAGTTTCAACCCCACAGTAATCAACCAAAMTAAGCATAACAATCTCTTCAGTTCATCCCAGATGATAGAAACAGTCATTGTAGAGAAGGTTGCAGGATGCACCAGTATTTGTTAAATAAATTGAAAAATTATAGTGAGATCATCTCTTGTCCATTTTTTTTTTCCTTACAACTCAAGTAGCCTAGGCACYTCACATCTTGGTTCCTGTCCAGAATCTAATCTTCACCCTCCACTCATGCAAGACACTGTAAAGATTAGTCTAAACAGGCATGTCTTCCTGTGCATGTCCTGAATAACATACAGGACAATAATCAGGCAATCAGAGCTTTATACATGAGTGCCTGATTTTCTTTGGTTGAAAAGGGAGTGATGTAACGCCCACACTTTGTGTTAGCACATAGAGCAACATGTTAAACCCATGAATGTTGCAAAAAGATGATAATTAAACTCATCATTGCAAGATTTGGGTTACTACAGTCTCAAGACAACATAGTACTGCAACACTTTCCATTTGCCTGGAGAAAGCTTATAGTAATCTTTGGGACTATATAGTAGGAAGAGACTTATGCTAAGGAATGATAATTAAATTTCACTGTGGTTTCAAACAAACTCATCAAAATAAACCAAATCAGGCACACAGCTAAAAAAAGGGAAACAGCTCCCCTGGAGAAAGAATATTCATAGCTTCTTCCCTACACCCTCATCTGAATGAAAGACCTCTCCAACAGTACTAAAATGTGAAGAAGCTTTTTAAACAGACATTTTAAGTGCTTAACATAGCAATATGCAATTCTCATGTCTGTCCTTAAATCACAGCAGTGCTTTCCATCAACTGCACTTTCTTTTGCACCCGGGACACTAGATCCTCACACAGGTGTGTAACAATAGCACATAGCTAGAGAACAATACAAGCCTCCCTTCATTAACAGAATGGAAACAAGGCCTAGTTTTCTTGATGCACTTCCTATAATACTAATTCTTCCCATGCCACTCTGTTAGAACTCATTCCCCTGAAAAGAATTGAATTCTTTCTTTATATGCCCTCAGAACATTTATTTCTTAGAAATGTTCAAATATTCTTAAAATTAGCAATCTTTAACAGCATCTTACCAGAATTTTTATAAAACAGATTACTATAAAAAAATGACTAGAGCTTTCAGAAAAACATAATGGAGTGCATGTATGAGTGTTAATGAGAAAAAGTGAGTGCTAATGACCAAATTGGARGAAAAAAAAATCATAGAAAATTTGAATTTTACTAGTAACAGTATAAGGATTTTTTTTCCATACCTGGAAAATAAATTGTCATTTTTAACCTGCTGTATTTAGGAGCTACATGACTGCAAAAGCACATTTTGCTTTCTAAAGAAGGAATATCAGAACTTAGGTAGTCTTGGACGTTTCTTGCAGGAAAAAAAAAGAAGCATATTTCTCAATATTCTGAAATGCAGCAAATAGCTGAATCTTAGCTGCTATTTCACATTGTTTCTTTACTAGGGAAGTTCACACCAATGACTGTTTGGGAAGCCTGCAAGTCTTAACCTTCTTCTTAAAAAAAGCATAACCTAGTAGCAAGAGGCCTTACTGAAATGCAAGTTACTGCTGCAGTGAAAGTCTGCAGTCTCTTTAGAAATAAAAGTCTCTGCTTTGTGTGTTTACCTGTCAGTGGTCTCAGCAGAGCCCAAGAATATTTAACCTCCCTCTCTATTATATAATACTTCAGTTTAAAAAGAAAATGACATTCTAATCTCCCATGTCCTTAGGTTAGACCTCATCATTACTAAATATAATACTATATTATAGCTAATTGGTAACTAATACTAGAAGTATTTTTAAAATATGCAAGAAGGTTTAATACTTAAAATCACAAGATTTTACTAGTTTGATAAACCCAGTCTTTTACCTTCAAGGCTCAACATAAATGTTCACCTCTGTGTGCGTGATGAACTAAAAGTTTATTAGTTGATGGAAGTGTTTTAAGGTCACATTATAAAGCAACATGGACACAAATTACTGATGATTTTCTCAGTGCTATGCTTTAATGATTGAGACCATGCAAAAGAGCATCAGTAAAAAGAAAAAAATAATGGCACTGTGTGGCACCTTTGTGCTACTTCTTATGCCAGCTTTGCCAGCTCTTTCTGCCTTTTTTTTTGATTTCACTGTAATGTATAAATCTGTAAGTGAATATATTATCAGTGTGGCTTAGAGCATCAACCCGACCACTGCTATAGGATATAATCTTAARCTTTTCTCTTTAGAGGAAATGTAGTAGAGTGTGTATATACACTGTTGTGAAACATTATTTGCTAGTGGCACGAGTCCCAGTGCTTTCTATTGTTAGGAAATGTGAACTTTGTTAGCCAAACTCTTGCTTTCTGAAGTAGAAATAAGAGTATGTTTGATGTAAAAAAATCTTTCGAATTTTTTCATCAAGTAGAAGCTAGCGCTGAGATAAGACAGAGGTAGATTGTGGCATAGATCCAAATGATGAGATGATCCCAGTCTTAAAAGACTGAAACTGCTGCATTGAACCTGTTTATATTAGAGTGAGTTAGCTCTGAAAGCCTACATCTGTTTGGGGTCAGTGCCCAGGAAAGTCCTACTTCGGCAACAATTCACTCTTCTGAGAACATTTTTTAGGAGGAAAAGCTGCTTGGCCCAGATTTGAGCACTTGCGGTCTGTACTCAGCCCTTCCTCACCACACAGAGAGGAAGCCCCAGCTCACACACCCAGCAAATGTTGACACCYGACCCTTTTCTCTTTGGCTCTCCCAGCTGGGCTTATCAGACATGGTTAAAAATGAGTGAACATCTGGGCTGTTTGCATTTCAAAGGCAACAGGTAACCACTAGCTCTTCTCACCTGCAGGGCAGGATCTCAATTACTGAGGACACATGTATCCTCATTCTGGGATTGTAAAGGTGAAAGAAAAGACCTCTTCTTTTAAAGCAGCTGAAAGAGATTTAAAGACTAAACTCCAAGTCTATATTCAAGGGAACAAACTAGGCCTCTAGTGCTCTGGCTTAGGCACATTTTAGTGTGTCAGTCCCTGTCATCGGGGGAATTCCACTGAATTTGAGAGCTCTTCACCAAGCCATCTGCCAAAACAGGCTCAGTTACAGCAGCTACAACAAGTAATTGGAACGAGAAAATAAAAATAGACTTCAAAAAAATCGATGCCACAAACAACTGATAGAAACAAACAGCTTTGAGGGGGTGTCCCTCACATACCAAAGAAATAAAGGAAGCAATACTTCTGTTATCTCACTTCTGTGTTATCTCACAGTTGTGAGATAACACAACTGAGTTGTGATACACTTGTGTTATCTCACAGTTTTAGAGCCAGTACCATGCCATTCACTCCAGAGTCCACCTCTTCTTTCTTTTTTTTTCTTTTTTTTTTTTTAATCTATATATGAGTGGGTATTTTGTTTCAGTGTATATTTTGTAGGGTGATCATTTGTAAATCATTGTATGGAGCATAAGATAGAGAAGTGTTTCTTCCTTCATGATCACATTTACAGTTATCACATTTCAGTATCAATTTAACAAGTTAAATCAGTCCAACTACATCACAAATAAAAGTCCCCTGCTTCAAAGTGGACACAACCCACTACAGGACTACAAGAAAGTCCTCAGAGGTACAGGCTGTTTAGGGGCAAAGGTAAATCCTTGAATACAATAGAAATATATAAGGGATTAATGTCCTTACTTCACATAGTCAATTGCATTTAAGTGTATTTTTAAATATATATTTGTTTTTTATTTTGTCTGTTCCCCCAGGAGATGCCCAAAAGAGAAAGATGGCCAAATTGACAGAGTCAATGAGTGAGTACAAATAGGAAGTTCAACTGCTTCTTTTTTTCCATCCGTTTCACTCCCTTGCATAGTATCACTAAAACAGAAAATAATGCTTACATTCAAAGATCTCATCCCAGCCCCGTCTTTCACTCCTAACTGCATCACAATTCATATCATCCCTCCAAAACCAGAAGAACTCTCAAAACAAAATCTGCTGTTTTCCCCATACATTGTTTAAATCACATGTATTTGGATGTTAAACCAGCAAAGCAGCTACTACTTGTTTGACTTAATGAGMATGAATTATACTTTAAGAGAACAGAACTGTGCATGGATTTAATGAGAGCATAATCTGCTTGATTCATGTTAGAGTGTAAGTTCCATCACAAACTTGAAAAAGGTCCCACCAAATCCTATGCAATTATTTAGAACTGTCGCTACCATTCTACAGATATATGTAGAARATTTCCCACTGATTTAACTGTTTTCTGAGATACACGCATTGCCTTGAATAGGTACTCAAGAAGAAGATGCCATTTGTATTTCCTCCATAATATGAGATCCAGCTGATGGATTAGTGCCTATAAATGCTTCTAGCTGACAGACTTGGACAGAATAATCTATTTCCAAAAAAAAAAATTTAGAGAGACATTAAGATGAAATCCTGGCAACCCACCATCTCTTTCTCCAAAATTTATCTAGCTTCATGACCTATGGAAGCTTAAATAATTTGACATCAAAATGAAGCAATCTTTTTTTGTGTGTGACCAGTGACTCTAGAGAGACAGGCACATAGGCATATATTAGATTCATTTACATTAGAAAGTTGCTTCCACTTAATTTTCTGTTTGTATGATGCAGAAGGACTGTTCCCAGGTCAGCACTTCCTTGTCTTTATCTCAGTTCAGTGTACATTCTTTTGATATTACTGAGCATATTCCCTTACTTATGCTATTACAAGTAGAGTTGCCAGGTTTCTGAGGAAAATTCAGAATGAAATTTTTCAATATTGTGAGCCATCAACAGGATCTACATTCCTATAATTTGTCCAGCATTCATCAGTAGAAATAAATATTTCTCCATGGTGCATCAAAAACTGTGGCAACAGTGGAAAAGTCAGTCTGATTTAGCAATGTCCAAAAGCACTACAATTCCCAAAGAAACTGTCCCTTTTTCTGCCATGAGAAATGGTACTTTTGTTCCAGTGATTTCTATAGCTGTACACTGTCAGTCTTAAAATCATTCTGAGAGTCATGACTTCTCTGGCTGTAGTGGATAAGGTAGAGGTGCTTAATACACCTCTGCAGGAGATGCATGGGAAGATGAAGAGCCTGATATCAAGGCTGCTAAGCAATATCTAGCCTGATTGTTAGGTGCGTGCTGGGCTTTGCACAACCTTCTTGACATAAGATCTCACCAAGAAGCATTGGGGGAGARCAGACAGCCATTCTGTATTGTCTGAAAAGCCAGAGGACTTTCCAGTCCTCTGACTTCAGTCCATAAAAATCCCTAAGTGACCAGAGATATAGGCACAGAGATATATTGTGCACTTCTTCTGGGGGACCATGTTTGTCTTCTGAATGACTTATTTGGCTTCTATAGGGTAGCTTGCTTTCTGAAAGGATTTACTGCTCCTCTGTGTAAGGCTTTGTTCATACTTTATGCAAACCTTTTATGAAGATTTCAGATTATTTCATTAAAAATATTTTTAAATGACATAAATCATGAACTGAACTGCAAGCTGGTAAAAAGAAAATCCTTTAGCAAACACATTGCATTGCTCATTTTAAAGCAAATGCAGATTAAAAGCAAACAACTAGTTTGGAGAAGACAACAAGCTGCCATATGGGTAAGACAGCTCAAAATGCTCTCAGAAAGGCAAGGGGAAAAATCTACAAGGATGTATTCAAAATATTCAAAGACCTGAAAAAAACAGCTCAATCAGGGGTACCAATTTATCAAAAGGATTATTTGCCTTTCAGTTTTACCCTACAGCTGTGCTTTCTGTCTTTTTTCTCTCTTCTCATCTTTGCATGGTTGAAAGAGCAAAACAAAAAATACCACACATCACAGTCACCTTYCCTCCACTATTCTTTTCATCTCTACCAAAATGCTATGATAAAGTTACTAATGCTTGTTCATTGACTGTTATTCTCCATAAAGATTCTACAAATGTTCTTCCAGCAATAAAATATGTGCATTTGAGGTGTGCATCACACTGTACTCTTGGAGGAAGACTGAGAAAACTAAACTCATACAATAGTTAGCAACAATTAATAGGTTAGGCAAAAGGGTGATAACATTTTGCATTCTGTCACATTTTGCATTTCCATCCAACAGGGAGGGAACATTTTCTTTTGTTAGAAAGATCAGAAAGGAAAAATGCTTTCCTATTTTCTTTACTGTTTCTCTAGGACCTTGGGTTGATGGCTAGATTCAAGCTATGATGACAGACCCTTGTGCAGGTGCACATTGAGAGAGAGCTGTCTGTCTTGAAAGTTCAAAAGAAAGAAGGGAAGGCAGAAAGAAAATAATTTTAATTCAATAAMTAGTAGGCAAATTAGAAACACTGTTTTTGGGATAGTCAGGTACCACTGATATAGAAGCAGAAATGCATGCCAATGCAGTCTTTGCTGCAAGTTATTATCTTTACAACACTTACATAGAATTAATAGAAAGTCACCGTAATTGCACTGAGCCCCAGAGAGCTGTCCAAGAATTCCTTTATAAGGACTTATAATCTGTATGCATTTTGAAATTTCTTTATGGCCTGCTTTGGGCAATTTACCTCATATCAACTCAGAACATTTAAAAGCTGGGCATATTAATGAAACTGAGAACCAAAATCTTTTTCCCTGTGGTTTACTTTTTCTTCTTTCACTGTAATCCTTATGCATTTTCAGCCATTTTTAGCCCAAAAGAGGTCTCTGGCTTGCCCAGGAATAGTTCAGCAAAGTAAGGACAGCAAATATAAATCAGCACAGGAAGATAGCAGAATTTAGGCCAGAGGTGTCCAGTCAATATGTAAAATTAGATACTTTCAGACAAACAYCCTGTACAGAGCTAATCAGGCCTTGGGCATGTTCATCATTTTGAGCTCTTTGGAGAGTGGGAATTAGTCACATTTAGTGAGTTGCCAAATATGGTGATGTGTTGATAGAGCCCTAAAAAAGGTACATTTAGGTTCCAGCTAAGATAGTATGATACTGAAATAAATTCTGTCTCTAGTACCGTCAGATTCTCCTGCTGCTGTTATTGAGCTAACTGAGGTACGTAGCACGTTCTCAAGTTGCCTTCGGTGAAAGAGAGCAGTCTACATCAGACCCCTTTAATTGCCCTCCATGGGAGGTCTACCTTATGTCAAGAGCAACCTGGTAGCTTTTTTTTATGTGATAGCCCCCCAGGCTTGGATAGCAGCTGAAAAGCCCTTGTCAATGTCCTGATACTGCCAAAACCCTGCCAGAGGTGTGCTCTTGCTGAGGACTAAGTAAGAATATGAATGTGTTCCTTCTTTCGTTCACGCTGAGCTGAGGCCTTTGGGTCACTCGTGAACAGAGGAGTTTGGSCACACTCTTTTCCCTTTAGTTAAAGAGAAGGTCTGAGGTCTCAGCTCAGAGCCACGCAGCAGCATGGGTTAAGCATGCTGTGTGTTGGCTACGATGTAATCAATATGTGGCATGAGCTGTGTGAATTTGCTGCAAGCTAGAATTGGAAATGAGCATGCTTGGCTGCCTTAAAGCATTTAAACAGAGAAGCGACATCCAATTAAAATTCCCTTAGGCAGCAAAAGCACGTGAAGTAAATGGTGGTGCTTATTCTGATACCAGTTAAACCACACAAAAATAACATAAGAGCTGTGTTCTGATAGTTAGTTATAGAGGACATATTACTGCAGATATTAACATATAGAAGTGTTTTATTAAATGTAATTGTTATATCTATAATATAGCATTATTATACAGTGTTTATAATATTTATACATAATATTTGTTGATTTGAATTTGTAAATGCAGGTTGATGGAAATCTTTCAAAACTGATTCTAATTGGTCAAATTTAATATTCAAAGAATCACAACCTGCATTACATCTTTTTACTATTATTTCAGCAGAAGTTAGCTGATGCATAYAGTGAAAAGATCAAAAAGAATAATGCTGTTGTAGTTAAATAAAAATATAGCCTATCCTTCATGATAAAGGTCAAGTTTTGAGAGCCAAATGAGATTCTAAAACCAGCATTCATTATGCAAAAAAGTAAAAAGTTCTATTGTTTTCAATACTACTTTAGAAGGGGCTTAGAGAAACTGTTAATTCATATATGCAATAYGAAGCAATGCTAACTTCCCTTAATCAGAAAACTGATTGATGTTTCTCTAAAAACTTTCCTTAAATGAAAACTGAGACTCTTGTATAATCATTTAATTCAAGGAGCTTAATGTTTTTGAAAAACATTGTATTTCAATAGCATTTTTAATACTTCTTTACTAAGCTAAAGTATTTTTGTGGAAGTTATACTCAAAATATCAGGGATAAGATAGCCAAGTGTTGAATTATAAATGAAGTAATAACTTCCATTTTTCTAGAAAGCAACAGTGATTATAGATAAACTATATGGTTCTTCTTCTTTCAACTTTCACCTTTTTTTCTTCTATTCAGATTGATGTTTTCCTTTATAGGTCTATATTTCAATTCTCTCCCTTATTTATAGTGGACTAAAGTTACCCATTTCTAAAATATGGAGAAAATTACTGTAGCCTGTTTAAGAATTCAATTTACCTCCTCTCCTCTCCACACTACTGTTGTCCATGTCACAGTGAAGCTAGGTCATTACATCTAGCCCACTACAGTTATATGCTTCCTGGAGCAAACAAGGTCTAGTCAGAGAGCTATTTTGACACCTTCACAACTTCCTACTGCATTACTTCCTACAGAACTCAATCCATGGACGTGTTCCCATATCATCTTCTAAAGATCAGCAACTGAGAGGGTATGAGTGTGAATCTTGATGAGATTAGATTTAAGATAAGCCCAGATGTAAGCTTAGTTGTAGGAGAGTTTTCAAAGGATACAAATGTTTCTGGGCATGGCCAGATTTAGTTTTAAGTATGCATCGTAATTAAATATTTGAAGCAAAATACACTCCAGATTTTAAATATCACTTTGAGGACTGAGTTTGGGACTGAATTACCAAAACTGACATCTCAGTTCATTATCTCATGATAAATCTGAGTAACAGGATATGTTGCATATGTTTTCATCAAGGTCAGTCAGCACAAGCAACTTTAACTGTTTATTTCCAGCTAATATGTGCTTGGCTTCGTAATATAAATGCTCTTTTAATGTGAAGACTCATCTATATTTATTTGACACGCGCTTAAATCTCTGAGATGTCAAGCAACAATGGACTTAGACTGGAAAAGTGGACAGAGTGCAGTGCTGAAAGAAAAGCCCACATTGCATGCAGAGAGAGCAGGAAGTTAATGCTTACTTAAGATAAAGAAGACATTTAAAAGTGTCAGACACTAATCAATTGTTTTCACAGTGAGCAGATGGGGTGAGTGAAATTGTGTAAGAAAGGATCAATGCTTCTGAAAGCTGTAGAAAACTGTCTGATCAGGATCAGGTTTCTTGAGGTATCAAGCAGATGAGACCACATTGAATTTTAGGTCTAGGAAATAAGTATAGTATGACAAATAACAGAAAATGCTGGTCAGCACTAAAAAAAAAAAAAAAAAAGTGTCTGATATGTACAAGAAAGACTGTTAAAAAGGTAATACCACAAGTTTTGAAAGTGAGTTGCAAAGATCTCCATGATCAATGACTGAAATCTCATAGAACTCGGTAGGATAAACTATTTGATGTGAAAGATATGCATCCATTTTTATCAGAAACAGGACCCACTTGCATTATTCAGTATAAATGATAGTTATTTATTATTATTCATGGTACTTTTTCCAGTTGTCTTCTAAAATTTTTACAATCTTCTATCAAGCTAATCTATTGAACTAGACCATAACGTCTCTGTATTTTGCACCTGTCTCCATTGGACTTCAAATATTTGAGAGGACATGGCAGTGACTATATAAGCCACAGCACAGGCAAAACAATACCCACAAGTCTCGTTGTGTGGAGACATCTCTTGTATGGGAGATCACAGAATCACAGAATGGTTAAGGTTGGTCGTCTAGTCCAACCCCGCCCTGCTCAAGTAGGGATACCTAGAGAATGCGGCACAGGGCATATCCAGGGAGATTTTGAAGATCTCCAGAGAACGAGACTCCAGAGCCTCCCTGGGCAGCCTGTGCCAGGGTGTTGTTGCCCCMAAAGTAAAGTTCCTCCTCATATGGAGATTAGACTTCCTATGTTTTAATTTATACCCATTACCCCTTGTCCTCTCACTGAGAAGAGACCACTCATTCACTCACACCACTGAAAAGAGTTTGGCCCCATCCTCTTTACATTCTTCCCTCAGATATTTGTACATGTTGATAAGATCCTCTCTCAGTCTTCTCTAGGCTAAACAGGCCTAGCTCACTTACTCTTTCCTCATAAAATAGATGCTCCYGTTCCTTAATCATTTTCATTGCTCTGTGCTGGACCCCTTGGGAAGCTCCACATCCCTCTTGTGCTGRGGAGCCCAGAACTGCACCCAATACTCCAGGTGCAGCCTCACCAGAGCTGAGGAGAGGGGCAGGATCCCCTGCCTTGATCTGCTGGCAACAGTCCTCCTAATGCAATCCTCCTAATGCAGGCCAGGATCCTATGGATCAATGCCTTCCAGGCATCCGTACCATACATGTCATCTGATCCAGGATCCGTGCCTTCTTGGCCATGAGGGCACACTGCTGGCTCATGATTAACTTCTTGTCAACCAGGACTCCCAGGTTCCTCTCTGTGGAGCTGCTCTCCAGCAGGTCGACCCCTRATCTGTCCTGGTGCCTGGGGTTATTCCTCCCCAGGTGCAGGACCCTGCCCTTGTCCTTGTTGAACCTSATGAGGTTCCTCTCTGCCCAACTCTCCAGCCTGTCCAGGTCCCTCTGGATGGCAGCGCARYCCTCTGGAGTGTCGGCCACTCCACCCAGCTTGGTGTCATCTGCAAACTTGCTCAGGGTGCCCTCTGTGCCCTCGTTCAAGTCGTTTCTGAGCAAGTTGAACAGCCCTGGGCCCAGTACTGACCCCTGGGAGACACCACTGGCCACAGGCTTCCAACTGGACTCGGCACCATTTATCACAACCCTCTGAGCTCTGCCTCCAGGCAAGTTCTCAAACCATCTCACTGTCCATTCATCTAATCCACAATTCTGAGCTTCCCCATGAGGATGTTATGGGAGACGGTGTCAAATGCCTTGCTGAAGTCAAGATAGACAACATGCACACCTCCCCTCATCCATCCAGTCAGTCAWCCCATCATAGAAGGCTATCACGTTGGTCAAACACAACTTCCCCTTGGTGAATCCATGCTGACTACTCCTGATCACCTTCTTTTCCTTCACAGGCCTAGCAATGGTTTCTACGATGAGCTGCTCCATCACCTTCCCAGGGATGGAGGTGGGACTGATCAGTGTGTTTTCCCAAGAGCTTCTTGCCCATCCGCACAGGTCTCCTGCCCCTCTTGCTTGACTAATAAGATACATGTTTTTAATTCAAAATGTGTTATTTCTGAACCACTGCCTTCTGAGGCTCTTCCAGTTTCATTCAGCTATGGTAAAAGATATAGTGGTAAATTAAGGGGAAGAAAAAAATAGAAAAGAAAGATTTCTGTTAGAGTCATTGCCAACAATAAGAGCTGTTGAAAGAAAAGWCAGCAAGCTTGCTTGAGAGACTGGTTTGTATCTTTTCTCTTCACTACCTATTACTAACCCCCACATTAGGAGGATCGTGTAGCAGATCTAAGACAGTTTTCCTTTTCTTCCTTTGAGGAAGAAAGTTTTAAGCAAAGCTTTAAGCCCAAAGATCCTTCTAATTTGGCCTCTGAATGGCTACCTTTGTCCACTTAATCAGTAAGAATAGCTCTAAAATAGGGCTATAAAACCACTGTAATTTGGCCCAAGACCATAGAGGTTCTACTAAAATCAAAAGGATGTCCAAGGTAAAAACTTATAAAGAAACAGAAAGCCGATGACTCTTTTAAAACTTTTGAGAAGAATCGCTTGCCCCATTGCAATAGTTTGCACAGAGCCTTGTCCCTCCCCAACAGACATACTCACCCAGGTAGCATGGGTACCGACAACCACACAGCCAGAGAGACTGGAGGAGAACCCAACAATATATTTGGTTTGTATAAACACAGGCTTTCTCCCAGATCTTCATCAATTCGATCATATTTTAGTGGCATATAAGTCTCTGGGCACAGTCCTTGGATGAAATTTGGTCTGTTGCCTTATCTAGGAGGCCACATCTGATGATCTTGTCTGGCTCAAAACTGGTATCCATAAATCTTTGTGCAGCTCACAGATTATACATGGAACAATGTCAGGCTCTGTCGTACTACAGTTGATTGTGAGTGACTGATACAGAGATGATTATGTTTCCAAATCATGACACTTTAAATTACCACTTTAGTTCATTCACAAGAAACGGAATGATTGTCATCTCCTGACATATTTATCATTGTCAAGCTGAGCTTGCTATCTCTCTATCGCAGGTTTCCTCTGTTGCTCCTAGGAACTTGCGTAATGGAGTCTGTCGCATGTCATGAGGGGTTTGCTAATCTAGCTGCAAATCACGACGACAACAAATAGCAAGATTACTTGTCCTTAAAAGTAGTGTGTTTGTGTTGCATTTAGAAAACCTATACTTTCACTTGACAGGTTTGGGAGGCAGCTTAAAGCTCTTTTTCTGTTCTATTTTCTAGTATTGTTTGAATAGTTATTTTAATGATAGGCAGAGAACAATACCTCTGAAATATAGAATGTTATATGAGTGCACATTTTCCTATCTTTTTTTTTTTTTTTAATAAGGCAGGAAAGAACTATCTACAGACCTCCTGCTAAGTCAGTTTGTTTCCTATGGCACCTTGCTGTTGCATGTGTTTGAGTGTCTTTTTGGTGTTAACATTATTATTTCAGGGAGTATTACTGTTTGAGACTAGAGCAGCTCATGCTGTTGTACTAATTTGTGGGTGAATGTTGCGTATTTTTAGTATCCATTCAATCATATATGCTGGGCTGTAATGTTTAAAAATGAATTCAAGAAAAGCATGACACAAAGCCCACTAAAGAGAACAGAAAAAAAAAAACCCAGCTAGTTTTCTGCCTCCCTAATTTCTATAAGGTGCCTAGGATGTTAATGTGGAAAGGGAATAGAGACACTCATTAATTCATATAAATGATTTTTCCTTACATCGGTAATTCTGAGCAGGTTGACCTCCATGTTAAAGTATGACATCAGTAACTGTAATCAGGTGGAACAATCCACACAATGGGAACAGCTGCCAGTGTAAAGGTGTTAATTGTCACTGTGCTACTAGACATATGGTCTGAGCACACAATAAGTTTATGAAAGCCTCTTGGTTCATTCTACAGCTCTACTGTAGCAGATTTTGGACTGAGTTTTATTATGCACTAGGCTGAAGTGTACAAAACTTCCAGAAGATTGATGACAAAAATAGAAGCTTTGGAGCGATAAGGGGAAGACTTAAAACAGCAAAATTTCAAAGCAAGTGTCACACTTTAAATGTTCATTTCTTCAAATCAGAAAAGTTTGTGAGATAGATATGAAAACATGCAGAAATAGTCTGCAAACAGGACAACTTGTAGCAGAGCTTGAGCATGGTACCAGCAGAGTTGCTGGTACCTCTCTGATAGTCACAACTGAGAAACATCTGCAGAGCTTTGAGCAAAAGCTCATAAAGGACAGTGAGGAGTCTGTAACTGAGTGTCTGTTGCTGTGCAATGTAGASCCATTAGAAGGAGGAAGAGGCGATGTCTATGGCCTCTTTCATATCTTGAAATKATGAAGTTCAGATGGTAAACCTCCTGTCTGTGAGGAGCCAAATTTGAAGCCCAGCAGAAACATTTTGGGGGACAACATTCCGTGGAAGTGATTTAATAAAAAAATGGCATGTCAAGCATTCACAATAGGTGTCAGCTCTTTCTCCAAACATCCCACTGTTTTAGAGGAGCAGTTGGTTGACTCATTCTGCCTCACTAGGAAAGTCCAGTTCTCCAGGGAACATTTTGTTCCTTCTGCACTTGCCTATTTTGGAGACCCCAACTGTGAACAAGCCCTACTCTTTTCCCTCCCTTCCATCTCCCCTTCCAAGTCCTTGACAAAAGGTCTTACAGATTACACCCTCCCACTGAACAGCAGCAAGACTGGAAATACTTCTTATATATAGTTGAAGTTGGTCAGTGGACTAAACTTCTCCTAAATTGACTTAGCAATAAAAAGATGCCAAAACTGCACGTGTGAAAATTTAAGGTTTTTTACTGGGGTAGATTCTACTAGGGTAAAAATTCAAGGTTTATTAATCATCAAAGGCATTTCTMGTAACCCTTGCAAGTGGTTTTGCTTTAAATACATTGTTACCTTTTAACTATGGCATTAAACAAACAGTAGTAGCAAAGCAATGTGATTATTTAAGCATAAGATGAGACCAAGAAGCAAGTGAATTACACGCTTACACATTATAATGTGTAAGGAAAATGAGTGCTGAGCATGTGTATTTTTAACTTCAGCACTGACATTAGGTGATTTTTTTTTAAGAAACTCTTTTCAAACACTCCTTGGAATAGAAGAGACCTACCAATGTAGCAAAAATCACATATTTTTAAAAAGAAACCTGAGAATGAGRTTGGGGAATCTCATCTTTATCAAGAGATTATAATTTCAAATAAAGTCTGCATTGTGTGTTACTATAGAAACTCACATTTTATGGCATATTTGTGGAGAAAAAGTCAAAAGTAGCATTATAATGAAGGCAGATCACATAYTAGTTTCTTCCAGACAGCAAAATAAAATAGAACTTTCCATCAGAAACTGAATAACTACTCAAAATAAGGCAAGCTAATTAAGGTCATGGGGAAGGAATATTAAATCTTGAAGTGACATATGTCATGTTCATTTTTCAGCACTAGTCTCCGCCTTACAGATTATGTATTAGATACTGCGGGAGTCTGATGGATTGAGAGCCTTGTTGCCATGGCAATATTTGCTGCTTTGCTGGTATTCCCTACAGAAAGTAAAGGATTTTTCTTTACTCAGTTAGACAAATTGGCTATATATAGCCAGAGATGTTGGAGAACTGAAACAGCAGAATCTGGCGGGGGGAAGCTGAGAGAAGCACTGACATTTATAAGCCTAAGAAACCACAGTAGACCATATATCTGTGCATGAGCAATGAGGGGGCTTGTGGAGAGGTAGAGAGAAAGTGAAGGAGAGAACAGAGATCAAAAGATAAAGAAGGAAAGGCAGAAAGTGAGAAATAGAAAAAGGGAAAGATAAAATGAGGGAAAGTGAAAGAAAAGGAGAAAGAGGAAGAGAAGAGAGAAAAGAAGATGGAGGGAGGCAGGGAGTGAAGGAAGGAAAGAAGGAAGAGAAAGACACCTGCATCAACCGTTGATAGTGTAGTGCCACTTTTAGGGGCAGGAAGGGCAATAAGGAGAAAAGTTAGAGTTGCCTAAGAGAAGGTTGCAGCTGCTGGCTGTTGGTTTACTATCCTGGAGATGGTTTATAGCCTCAGGGAGGACTAAAGAGATAAAATCCTCTCAAATGCATAAAGGAACAATGGCATTGCTTACCGCTGAAATTGTCTGTGTAAATCACAATTTGAGCTCCAAATATAAGGCTCCTTCTTTAATTCTTCTTTATATATATATAAAAAAAAATCCTTGCTCACAGCATTTCTAAAGCAAGGTGTTGATAACATTTCYATCCTCCTTTTGGCACAGTAAAAGCAAATGTGCTTCAGTCAGATGTTAGGGAGTAATGTCTTTTATGTATGGTTCAGTCTGTTGCTCGAAGGTGTGGGAAGAGTGTGACAATGTGGTTTCATTTTAATATTAGCCCATCTCAGCCAAGCATCTATGGATTACTGCAGAGAGAAAAAAAAAACCACTCTGTTCTGTCCTCTTTTCCACTCTTATCTCTTTTACATGCAGAAATATACCAAGTAATCTACAGTATTCACCCTGAGGTTTAGAAAATCACAATTGCAATAAGACTGAGTGGGCAGCTCTAACTGTCCTCGATGTTGATTTACTTCCCTACCCCTATCCAATGTTGTTGTTTTCTCATGCAAGTTATCCATTACAGGTTTTTTAGAGCACCAGAAGCATATACTGACCTGTACAGAAGATAAGCAATGGAAAATCATTAGCATAGTCCTTTCCCTAGAGAGTTCACACTTAAGAGAAAGAAGAGTGCAATGAGGAATATGCATTTCAGTGACCACAGCTGACTGGCAACTTCATGACCACGGGGCATCCTGTGGAAATGAGCTCTAGAAGGATGCAAGGTATAAAATCAGAGGGGAAAAGAGCAGATCTGTAATCAAGATCCAATGTCTTGTGTCTTCTGCAAGGAAGAAGCAACAGTCAGTTTAATAATAGAAAGAAAACATGCTACCAGGCAGGRAAAAAAAGGGACCATAATTGCAACAGTGAACAGGATGTAAGAGTACATACATGTAGAAGGGAGGAAGGGAAATCTTAGCAGCAGTTTTGCAGAATGTGTATCAGTCTGTGTATATTATAAATGGTGTGCATTAACAACAGTTTTAGTGATGTGATTAGACAGAAAAGACATAAAAGATCATAATATAGACTCTTAACCGTGCTTTAAAGAAGTGAGGGAAGGCAGGAGCAATTAAGGATGTTGCTGGAAAGACTGAAAGAACAGCACTCACTGTTCATAGCAATAACTAGAACTGGGAATGAAGACAAAAGGGGTCTTTGGAAGTGGGACGGAGAGGAAGAAATTCCCTTCTTAAATGTTAAATTTCAAGTGTTGGACAGACATTAAGACAAACAAACTAGAGATCATAGAATTAGTTTGGACTCAATAAAAATAAAGTTGAGAGGCAGAAAAAGAAAGGAGTGCATTTTAATATATATGTGGAATAACAGATTTGTTTTYACCTGTAGAAACTGAGACAATCAACATTTCTGTGAAAGTGCCGTCACTAGAAAAAAATTTCTTATTTAGCTCACACTTCAAGCAGCCATGCACAARGGAAAGAGAAGAGGAACAGGGATCAGAAGGAGAGATTCTGTTGGGATGGAGAGACTGAGCTGCTTGGAATTAGGCTAGGTGAGTGTTTGAGTGAGGGCAGTGACCAAAGGACGCTTTTGCTTCCTATCACCAGCAGACAAGTATAACTCACATGACTGTTGAATTGGGAGTTGCTGGTGGAAGGAAGAGCTGCTTTTGCTCTTTTTTATTATTTTTTTTCCTTCTGAGATAAAAGCTGTTTCTTTACCGATAACCCACACATTATAAATGTAAGAATGTAGTATATGGCATGGAAGGAGACATAGTAGAGYGGACAAGGATGAATGAGAGTCTGTTAGAGATGGAAGGAAATTAAAGGAACTCAAAAGGGGCAGTGGTTCAAAGAGAAAGAGCAGAGACCCAAGAAAGTCAAAAGGAAATCATCCTGTGATTCTGTGATTCTGTGGAAGAGTACAGAAAAGTTATTGATAGACCTACAAAAGCATGGAAAGGAAGAGAATGTTGAATGCTGCTATTAGAATAAACAAATCAAAGCAGCTCCTAGAAACCTGAATAGCMGCAGCTTCATAGAAGCAATGCAAGGAAATGCTTAACAGACATGGCAGAAGTGGACAGAAACACTTAGGGATGTCAAAAGAAAGATTGTGTCCCTCTGGAAATCCTCTGCCATATGTTGCCTCTGCACAATCCACCTACACCTTGCAGTTCAGAAGTATTAACTTCCTAATTTTSTTTATGTTGCTAAGACTCCCACCTGGGGACAAAACCATGCCATATTCTCCCATTCCTGACACCTGGCTATGAAACCAGCGGGACAGGGTGCTCAAATAAAGGTGAGCTGTACACCTGTGTGTACATAAGGCRTGTATACACAGGTAGTGACGGTCTTCTATTTTCGCACAGGGCCAAGATTTTCAATAGAAAGCGTRAAGAATTCAGAACAAAGACTTAGATGGGACACGGAGTATCAGACCTTCCCAAGGTGGCGAGGGAACAACAGATGTGGTGTTTTAGCTTTTGTTTCCCAGGAGCAGTGGGGGAGCTATTAGAGAAGCATCTGCTATTGATTCACTCTGGTTAGCATCCATTTATAGTGGCTGCTTTTGGAGCCATTATAACTTACAGTCTGTCATGTAAATTGTTCTTGGTCTGTAAAATATCGATCTATCAGATAGACACGCCGCACATGCACACTAAACACACAGACTCAAAATCCCTTGTGCTTTTCCTTTTTAAACAACAGATTATTTATGTTCACTAACTACTTTTACAAACAGTTCAGTAATTTCCAGCTTTTATGTCCTCCTCAACTCTCCTTCCACATAACCAGAGGCATTATTTGATATACTAAGGATTAATGAGCTGACACACTTTTGTTTTTCATTTAAAATAAAGTTATGTTCATGCACACAGAATATTCATTAAAATAAAYACACACTCATATATACAAAGATTTGTGTGCATATACATGCATATGTATGTCACACAACCATCATTCCAATTATTTAGCCAGGAGGTGGTGGTGATGGATTGACTTCTTGGGTGGGAATTTGTTTTCTTTTTAAGTCATACATTGCCAATGCCATAAAAGAGAAATTATTTACAGTTGATCTGTAAATGACAGTGATGTATGAGAATAGCAGGGATAAGGCAACTGTGTCTATACATATTCTAAACCCATCAGTCTGCAGTGAAAGGCTTAAAACAGCTGTGCTTTCAGAGCGCTCAAGCTGGGAAGTGGCAGTACTAACATGCTTAGACAACCTTCATTTCACGACCCCAGCTCACACTTTTCCTCTTGGGTTGTCCTGCAATGCCTTCAACACAGAGTCCCAGGCGTGTGCGGAACATAAAGGCAGTTATTGCTGTCTTCACCTTACAGACAGGAGCTGAGACAAGAGGTCCGAGTTACTTGCCAAAGGCCGCAGGAGGAACAAGGGACATGGCTAACGCCACCCTACAGTCCCATGTGTTCACACACGGCTAGGACAGCGATGCCGAGTCTCACTAGTGTTAACTGGGAAGGCTGAGTAAATAAGATTAAAAGCAGAATTTCCTGTCTTCAGAAAAGCCTTCAACTATGAAAACTAGGGGGGATGAGGACCAAGAGTGGATGGACCATCTCAGCACAAATCACACTGCATATATCTATGAATATTATGAGTTACAGAGACATTAGCTCTATAGCTAGCCACATTTAATCCCAAGGTAAAAACAGAACACAGTTAGAGACAATATTATAAATACTCATGTCCTAATTTTGCCTGCCTAATGATATGACATCTTAAAAAAACCTTTAATATAGTWAATTTGTATGTCAGTTGTCTTTCTTTTTAAAAGGGAGAAAAAAAACATCCTTCATCATACTTATCTTCCATCCTCAGTCAGACTAAAGTACAGAACTTTCAACAGCGCATTAAAAATTCCCTCCACCATCACATGTGCTACAGAAATAACTGCTTCGTTGACAGAAGGCAGCTCTCATCTTGCTTGAACTAAGCACTAGAGATATAAAATATACTCAAATAGGTTCTGTTACCCAGGTACCAGCAGCTGTATTAAGCTGTATCATCAGACTGTTTAACCTTTTTTTAAAAGTAGTGAGATATTAGAGGTAAACGACTGAAGGATTTGGATTGTTGCCTTTTTCCATGGCACAAATCATACGTATAGAGTGGCTGCGAGTCTTTCATTCAGACAAACTTACCAAGGCTTACGTCAGGCCAGATTAAGGCACTCTTACCCTCTAGCCAAACATAAATGTCTTCAAATAAAAGATGTGGATATTATGACTTTTCAAATAAATAAACAAATAAACAGGAGCACAATAGAAAGCATTAATCCACCTTATCATGGAAGAGTGGTCTTCCATGCAGTAGATGTGGAGAAGGCTGTCAGATTCCTCCATACCCTCTGTGGTGGTGGGTGCTCTCCACAGTAAAACAATATTATTCGAAGATCAACCAGGTTTTACTCCTCTTTTTTTTTTTGTGGAACCTCTGGGCCACCTGCCCATGGGCCCTTTAAGAAGGAAGAAACTAGTCCTCATAAACTGAGATCAATATATGGCAAATGGTTGCGTGRAATCCCTCTTTGACATTTAGCGTCAAAGAAAGGTGAGCTGGAAATGTGCTTGTCTTTGTATATCATTTTGAAAAGCATCTGCGAATATGACCCAGAAAATGTTTTCACCGATACAATGAAGAAGCACTTTACTTTTTAATCTCTCACTGCATGACAGATGACACAGTCTTCACTCTGAGCAACACTAGTCACAACTACATATGACAACAAGTTTTAGCATTATACCAGAGATGATCAAATAGAGCGAGGGCATCTGATTTATCAAACATTTCAAAAAAAAAAAAATATTAGTAGASTAGTTTCCTATTTCACTGAGGGATATTAATCCCTTTAAGTCATTAAACCAGTTTCAAGAAGAGATGAGGATCTGTCCTCTTCATGCATTCTCCCAAGACTGGTGCTCCAAAAAAATACCTGCTTTTAGAATATGGTATCTCAGTCCTTCTAATTCCTACAATGTTTCATGGTGAAATCGGGCAACTGTTCAAAAATCACAACAGCCTCCGTGCTGCGTTTTCTTCTGAAAATCTACCATATTGATATGTTTTTATCTTAAGCTAGATTCATGGATCAGATTTCCACATATATTATGATGAAACAATTAAGAATTCTACCTAAAAATGGTCCTGAAATATGA
The DNA here is from genome assembly GCF_003342845.1 of Nothoprocta perdicaria. Taxonomy (NCBI): domain Eukaryota; kingdom Metazoa; phylum Chordata; class Aves; order Tinamiformes; family Tinamidae; genus Nothoprocta; species Nothoprocta perdicaria. The sequence continues at coordinate 987,044 of NW_020456265.1, read as the reverse complement.
CAACAGGATGGGGTAAGAAAACTGCTTGGAAGCTGGATTTTAATGCAAGAAAACTCAACAAAACCAACAGATCTGGAACCACAGTAAGCACACATATTTATACAGGGCTTGAAACAGAGATTAGAGTAAAACAGTTAGTTTGACTTTGGTGTCAGTTCATACAAAGGAAAAATTATATTTTTCTAATCCCTGCCCCCCAGGTTAGAAGTATTCAAATAGATTTCAGTCCTTTAGCACTATCTTAAGAATAAAGTGACAAAACTAAYATAATATTATTTTGCTGCAAGAGTCATTTCTTCTATAGAACTGCAGCAAACGGATGGTGTAACATTTTATTCTTTCTTTCCGTAATGATTACCTTCTTACATTATTTTATATTCACCCCACTAAATGTATCCCAAGAACAGAAAGTTATACACCACAGATTATTATTTGCTACAAGCTTCATTATATAAGCAATGCAGTTCAGAAAATGATAAAATGTTCAGCAGTTACTTTGGCAACACCGTAATGAATTGTCATTTTAAGATATATTGTAACTAATTTTGACGGAAGGGAGTAGAGGGAAGTTATGACTCAGATTTTTGAAAATGATAAATATTATGAAGGCTGTAAAAGCATTAAAAGTAGAAATTGCTATTCTGTATCTCATGAAATTATTTACTGCAGTTTTAAAATATAAATAAAATGTTCCTTGAAAAATTACTTCTAAATATTATTTTAAAGCCTTTTGCTAGAAATAGCTCATGAAAGCATTCTTTTCAGTATCCATAATGCAGGAATTATAAGAGCTCATTGACGAGAACTAAACAGTTAAAAGGAAATATTAGTTAACCTCATTTTTATCTCCAAAATTCATCAAGACTGAATCCTAWGTGATGCTTACAAAAGTCTAGTGATGATGTGTCACACATTACACACTCATGTACACATGCATTCGCGACATGAATTTTCTAAAGTCATGTATATTACTTCATATATGTGAGTCTACTAGAGCTCTGACATTGCCAAAATTAATAATATATTAGCTGAAATCCATTTCATGCATATTTCAGCAAAATTATCCGGGCAATACCTCAACTCACAGCTGTCACAGATTTTAAGCTTTTGCTCTGATTTAGGGCTTATGCAAAGGCAAGTGATAATGGGAAAAGCCAGGGGCAATTCAGAGAGGCTCTCTGAGAGCTTCTCCAGACAAGTCTGCCCGGGCACCTCATGTTCCCGTATCCCTCACAGCTTTTGCAAGTCTTCATCCTCTCTCTCTCTCAAAAAAAAAAAAAAAAAAAAAAAAAAGAAAAAAAGAAGTAAAGAGCACTCAGTTATCCAAGCATTGCTTGTATGTCCACTTCCAAACTTTCTGCAAGGTTCGTCTCAGTATTTGTGGGGTGTCATCATGTCCCAATACTGCAACTCCACGCTACGTAAGCTGCAGCATCTGCAGCACTCTGAAACTGTGAAAGTTTGGACCACCACAGATGAGTTTCAGCTTCAGCTCGTCTGTGTGTGCGTGTTCATGGGAAGTTATGGGCACATATTTGTTGCTCAGCCTAAAAAGCCCAGCATGTTGCTTCATGAAGACAAGCAAGGTGAACAAGAGCCTTGTCTCCTGTCAGGCCTCCCTGCCTCATCCTACTCCCTGGGCAGCGTTACTCATATCACCAAGGAGCTGGGAAGGTTGGCACTGTCCTCTTTGAGGGTTTTCCATCTGTCCGTCTTCCCTCATATGCTTCCGCACCAAGGAAGCCCACAGAGTCATTCTGTACGCCCGTAGTATTTCTGAGGACAAGTGGAGGAATTACATTTGGCTAATGATGCATTTTGCCCTCAGCTGGGAACACGCGAATTGATTCATCACCTCTTCCCCCTTTCAGTGCTTTCCACWCAGGAGGTGGTCCCATCTCGCACACCTACTCAGCGCTTGGCACGGATGTGCATCCTCTGAGGACAGCCGTCGCAGCCCCTGCATCTTGTCCTCCACCCCGTTGCTGAGAGCTCCCTTCCCAACTGCAGACGAGAGGGAAGGGAAAGGGCCAGGAGAGTGCTCCTCTCCCCCAGCACTGTGTAGATAACATCATTTTCAAAAAGCAGTAAAATGTGAGAGAGCATTGTAGAAGTCATCAGTAAGCAAAAAAGCTAGAGTACCTCCAAAAAATCTACCTGAAGATACTCATTTTAAAAAATACAGGTGTAGTCACATGGCAGATAAAAGGTGATCTTAAATCAAAGGTTCTTCAGGAGCTATTGCAATGCCTACAGCTAAGGAGCTGCAGATACAGCAAAGGCTTGTTTTGTCCTACTCTTGTAATGGGCAACTTGGCTTGGGAATTCCCTGCCATGAAAGCAAGAGTAGTTTTCTGGTGCTAACAGTGATAGTGACTGATGCTGAAGTTAGTGCAAAAGCATATCAGTTTCTGATACTTTCTATTCCAAGATCATAGTTGTACTCTAAGAATGTAAGAATAAGCAGAAAATAAAATATGTAGTAATATCAAAAAAAGGAAAAAAAAAAAGAAAAAAAAAGAAAACACAGCACATTCTTTTTTTGTATGATTCCCTTTGGTCCCTTCCCTAAGAAGAGCTATGTGTCATATGGCTAGGTCTAAATGCCCAAAATTTCCTGCACAAGATAAACACATTGAGCATCCAACACTGCAGCCATCTACAAAACTGACTACTCTGCATCAGTGATGCTTCCTGAGTGCAACATAGGCTGATGCACATGGGCATCTTTGCCTTTTTAACTGGGTTCAGAGACTTCTTCAATCTGGCCTACAGAACAAGCACATTCAAGGCAAGACTTGTGTTGGAAAAGTACTTGCACATGCTACACACGGTGAGTAGGAAGCACCGTGAAAAGAGAGAAAAGGGAATGGTTTTAACAACCTGTCATAGAAATAAGAATAAACCAAAGTGAGATATCACAATATTTGTGCAGATAAACAGCATGCAGTGAGTGCCATGAGATCTCATGTTACAGATGTAATGGCTCTGACTAGCCTGATGCTTTGCTTTGGAGATGGAATTGTTTCCCCCCAGGCTAAGCTAGCCAGGTAAAGGCTGGCTTTTGGTATACCAGCTTTCTTGTGCATGCTTTCAGTAAAGGACTGGGAAGAGGCCATAGCATCATTCAGCTGTTTATGAGATGCTTGATGATATTTCAGCAGTCATCCTTTCATTGTTGCTTTAAATTGGATCAGTAGTTACTTAGTTTAATTTAAATGCTACTTTCCTAATAAAATAATCTTATACAGAGGCTTACAATAGTTGTCCCTGCTAGCCAAAGTGACAAATGTCCTTGTCCCTGCTGCAACAGTCTCTTGAACATCTTGTTGCACTGGATTGTTGAATATAAAGGAAAGAACTAAAAAAGAAAAAATTTGAAATCTGACTTTGCTCTTAGAAATAAAATAAATCATCAGCTGTTGTGGAAGTGCATGGAGAGGAGTAAACCATATGAAGGAGCACACCATCCTATTAAGGGTATCTATTTACTGTAACTATATTACTTTCATCTGAAATGCTGTCCCCTTGGATAAAAATTCTGAGTAAATGAAAATCACGTAAGAGCATCAGCTCTGTTTATCAGAAACTAGCCAAGAAAATATCAATACAATTTTCATCTGATCAGCAATTACAGATATTTTACTGTTGCCAGTACTCTAACACAGACTTCAAGGTCCCAATCTTGCCACAAGCCTACATGGCATGGATGAGCTGTGTCAATAGCTCGTGCAGATATTCCCCAACGAGCTTTAACCTGGCTGGTGAGAACCTGGCTAATAGCAAAACAACAGCAGCAGATGCAAAACCTGCCCAACAAGTGTGAGCTCTTGCACAGGATGGTCGGGGCTTGGCTTAGGATGACTGAGGAAGTCCCCAGATGTTGTGCCAGAGGTCAGCCCTAGGGTCTGCACCAGAGGTCTGAGTCTGAGCTGCCCACCGGGCAGCTCTGCAATCACCGCCGCTGACAGCAGGATGTTTTAAGACAAGAATTACCCAGTGCCCATAACATCTCAGAGTCAATTGTATCCAACTGTCAATTAAAGAACTCAGTATTTAGTGATTAGTCTGGGCTAAGCACTGCCAGCTCTATTTCCCTCCAGCAGCATCTAATGCAGCCCAACCTGGGAGGTTCTGTGGATTCTCCTGGGGAGGTACCTCAGTCTCCTCACTGACCCACTGGAGCCCCAAGCACTTGACCCATATTGGAGCCTATTCCTGGATCCATCTGCCTAACACCCACCCAGACCACAGTTTGAGGCAACTTAACAGCTGCAGCAAAAATATTAGAAAGGTCCTCTCCAATGTGACTTAAAAATAATGCACATTTTTAAATTCAATTTTTAAAATAAACTCACCATTCTAAGAAGTTCACACTCTCACATCTTTGACAAAGTCGCAAACAGCAATATAACTTGTTAGTAAAGCTGTCTGCTAAAGGTTGTGGTGTTCCTTATACTCTGCTAAAGCTGCAAATACAGTCCGTGCCCTGAGGCACAGGATCAGAGAAACCAAAAGCACTTATGCAACTAAAGAGCAAGAGAAGCAAGAGATAACTTAGCAGCAATGTATCAGGGCTTTATTTCTCATACTATGTATTGATTATTAACTCACTTCTTGCACACATTGCAAATTTTCTGCCTATTTTACATTGAAGTTACAGATCCAGTGAAACTATTTTGTTCTTATCTCTTGAAAAATCCTAAGTGGCACTCAAGTAAGCAGACAGTCAGCTAATCTGGGAAAAATTGCTAGCTATCTGCTTCAAGAATTAGTCAAAGGCATCTAACCTACTTAGTCAAAGGCTTAAAACAGGGTGAAATGGGGAAATTGGTGCTGAACCTTTACTTGTTCTTTTTGTTTGGATTAACTTCTATGCATGAATATTTAAAGGAGTGGTTCTTCTCACATCATCTCCTACAGAGACACTTCTTTCAAGACACTTCCTTCAACACATGACAAAAATTCCCATAGAGCTGGTCCTGAAACAAGGCAAACAGGCCATGCTCACATGAGTCTGTAGCAGAGCATGTACACACACCTCTAACTAGTTAATGAGGGTGATCTGAAGGGTCCCTCAAAGAGAAAAACAGCAAAGCGCTATATGGAAACATATATATGGCTTTGGGCTCTGTTGCACGTGTACTTCAGAGGGTAAACCAGAAGCCATGAGAGGATGAACTGCACCTCGAGCAGATGAATTGTCCTGGCAGAAGGCCAGGGTAGACAGATCCATTTTACTGTATTCAGGGAAAAATAAATAATAATAAAAAAGACATTCTCCAACTCTTCACAAGACCGTTTCCTCAATTAATCATATATAAGTAATAAAAAACGAAAGGCTGGGCAGTATCACTGTGGACAGCAATGACTGTCTAAATTTCTGCCAGCCATCAACATTTTAGATAGGATCTTCAGTCCAAAAAGTCAATCAGTTTTCCATAGGTCAGGCAATTAGCCTCGCAACTGTCCCAGCACTTAGATAATATTTTTGTTTGTGTTATCAATGAAAAACTGAGTCCCAGAAAGCAGGAAAAAAATCACAAGATCTCACAAGTAGTCTGTGTTTGATGTGTGTTATCATCTGACACTTTTCAAAAACCTCATTCATACCCAATGCTATCTTTTCCATATGTATAAGGAGAGGTTTCCTGTTCTAATACTCATTGATCTTTGAAGAACAGTTCTACATACTTGATATATTATACATGAATTTTCAAGGGGATTACTTTTAAATATGTGGAGGAGATTATTGACCAAATGACTTTTCTGTATTTGAAAATTGCCCCAAATCCATATCAATGCATTTAGTTTGTTGTTTGTAATTACATGAAGCTTCTAACGTATCTCACGCTTTACTTGAGCAAGTGTACAGGTAAAATAACTAGTTTGGGTATTTCATAAGTGATCGGAAATTGCTTTTCTGTTTGTCATTTGCACAGAAGGGTATTATTACCTTGCAGTAAGCAGGTAATAATAATTGCCATTTAAAGCAATCTTTTAAATGCCAGCTGGGAGCACAATGAGATCAATGTACTTTGGAGCAGAAATGGGCCTTGGCCAGTTCTTCTGACAACAGAGAATGTGAACAGACTATTAAACTTTTGGCATGACAGCCAGTGTTCCCAAAGGGCAGTACAGGTGGATTAAGGACAAAATTGTCTCCAGTTTTAACACTGGGATTGAGTCAAGCTCTTCATATTATTTTTTTTCCTTTATTTTTTCTTTAGTTTTTTGAGGGCAAAAAGAAAAACAGCCAGTTTACTAAGAATTTTCAAACAATAGATAGAAATTTATTTTACTCTCTGCTATTCTTTCTGCCTTCTTTCTTGTGTTCTTCGCTTGTGTTTTTGGAAAAGACTGAGCTGAACTCTGGGGCACTGCTCCAGAAGGTGGGAATTCCAACTAGGCAGCCAAAATCCAACACCTATGATGTCAGTGAACACGTGTTGGAAAGAAAAAGGTCTACAGACAAAACTTGCCACAGATCACAAAGGATGGCTGTGGATCTGTGGGAGCCAAGCATAGATTTCCTGGATATTGCCTTGGGCACAGGCTCAGTCTTTTTCTGGGACACATCACAATATAAGCCTAACTACAAAGACTGCTAATAGAAACACCTTGGGCTACCTCCACAGCTCATTGCTAGTTCTCCATACAGTAAATATGCCAGACAGCATGAGAGGAAATCTGGTCTCATATATGCAGAGTGAACAGGAAACCGATACAGTATTAATAACTTAGGCCTGATTCTATTATTCAGTTCACAAAAATGGGTTGCTATGTTTTACCTTCATCAACAGCTATCTTKTATCTGATTTCGAAAGGTGAAGTATGACCAGAGAGCAAGTAGAATGGAATTATGCCTATGCCATCTCCATACATGCTATCCGGTGGTAAATATATTCTCGCAAATTTAGTAGATCCGCTTTTTTTTTCTTTATAAAGTTTTATTCACTGGATGCTACAATTCCAAATACTGGATGCTACTCCAAATACTATTTGGAGTGTAAGTGTGATCAACTTTCCAGCAGCACGGAGTTATTTTAAGCTGAGAATAGCAAATTCCAGTAAACTAACTGTTCACAAACTTATGCTTATTCTTCACAGTTGCTGCAGGCCATCCACCTGCTCTCCTGCTTGCATGCAAGCTCTGTTCAACAAGAATATATCAAACAGCTAAACTTCTGTGCAAGTTTATGGTAGAGGAAATCTCGAGCAGAAGGGGAAAGACAAAGACACAGTTCCCTGTCATGAAATGTGTTACCTGGGTTCCTGACCCAGACAGAGTCCATAGCACCTTGCAGGCTTGGCAGATCCCCTTGGGCCAAACTCCCTATTCGTGCTTAAAAAGACCCTTAGGGATGTGCCAAGCTGCAGTTAACTAGTCAGTGAGCATCAGATGCGGAGTAGCTGCTCTTACTGTGTTGTGCAGGAAATGCCCTGGAGTGATTCTTTCGTTGAATTCCCAAGGTCTGCTTAAGATCAGACAGGGATTTTCAGTGTGCTGTGAATCCTGCCACCGAACAGAGTAACTATTTTGAAGGCAACTCATGAATAGTTCTGTGAGGAGGCTCAGGATGTGGACAGCACAGCTTCATGTCAGCTGGCAGTCGCTCTTGCAAGTAAAGGATGTGTCAGAGGGAGCCAGAATTTCACTCTCCTGCAGACACACATGCACATGAAGCCCAACCACCCTTACTCTAGAGCGCTAACAAAACAATACAGCCTGCAGTGTTACTGACAGCTCATAGTAGGAAATAGTTCTGAAGGAAAGCAGGGCATGTTCTTCCAGATAGCTCTGTGTGCCTGCCAGCTGGGTGAAACGTGTCACTCATGTAAGCAGAGATACCAGTCTCTTGAAGTACCACATTAGCGCTAAGGCATAGACGAAAAGAGATCCAAATCCAATTATGGCCTGAAATACGTAATGATGTTCAGAAGTGAAGTGGAATCAATGGTCAAAAAATGCAAATACACTTGAACTCGGTCCCAAATATACTAAAGAGTCTGATGATTCCAATAAAGTGGACATAAAGTACAACTCATTATTATTATACTTGCAATTCTGTTTTGTGGCAGTATTCCAGGTTGTTGAAATGAAAGCATCTTGTGCTGTTGCTACCATAAAAAGTAATACATACATGCATATAAGCATATAAATATACATGTATTTATATGCATCGAAGTCCTCCAGCTGTTAGCACAAAACTAAAAGTGGAGGCCACATCCTCAGCCTTGCTGTACCCCAAGAAGTGGCCACTCTCAACTTTCAAATTTCGCTAGCAAGAGAACTTCACATCTCTGGGATCCTTACCTGAGAGTAATTCAACCACTCCACAAAAGTCCTGAGAAAGAAAATGCTACGTTCTTTTTCTGTAGCATACTTTGTGTCTCTTCTCCATGAATTTTCTTATACTTTTCAGCTCTGTATTTACTCCTTGAAAGAAAAAAATGTGTCATGTAATCATGAGATTTCTTTCATTCTTTGTCCACTTTCCAGAACACTGTTCCTTCTTTTGGGAAGTAGATCAGTTATGTTAATGACATGTGATACTCGTTTGGAGATCAGGAATTTATAGGGTTTTCTGGGGTCTTGTTTTCATAACTTTCACTGAAATCCTTTCCCAGTCTGCCACATCAATATAGACCATCTTTTATTAAATGTCATTTGGACTGTGTCATCAAGAAAGTGTTTTCATTAATTTGCATTTTAGAGTGAAAGAATGTGTCTGTATATTCCTTCTTCCTTCTGCTTGTATTCTTTACAACCTTAAAAACTATAGCTTGGTCTGGTTTCTAATACTCTCTTACTAAGAACTGCAGTGGGAATGCTGAAGCCCAGACTTCAGATCAGAGATGAGGAAATGTTTAATGAAATGAGCTAAATCTCATCAAACTTGACAAAGGAGCCAGCAAATGAGAACTGAATCTCTAGTCCCTCAGGCCCATCATTCCTCTTCAAGAATCAATTCTACCTATTTCCCTGCCTCCATAAACAATGGGCAAACAGAATTTTTTTCTGTAGCACCATCAAATACTAACTAGTTAGAAAACCCACCCGTTTTTTATTAGCAAGCAACTAGAGTAACTGGTAACACCACCTACTTTGCAGCACTGTATTAGGAAGCTCCTTTCTTGAAGCTTCTCCAGAGTTTACGTTAGGTGCTGTGATTTAGAGTGATCAGGAGGAGATCCTCTCCCTCCACTGTCCACAGAAAGAACCTGTGGAGATCAACACCCAGTGATGGTGCCATGATCAGCTGATRGTACCTAATTCACTATGTATATTCATTTAATCTCTCTGTTGTATATTCATTTAATCTGTTTCCATATTCACCTTTGAACTACCTGCATAGTACTTAAAAAGGCCATGCTTTGGTTGACTGAGCATAAAGGAAAAAATACACCTGCAAAAACAAAGTAGTAATCCACTGCTTTGTGCAGCATCTGACGGCAATTCTTCTGTCTTGAAAATTTGCAGTAAAAGCACATGGGGAGGTAGCAATATTTCTGATGATGTCCAAAGTAGGCCCTTCCTTTGAGYAAATAGAGGTTCAAGGGAATACACTTATGTCCTACACAGGGTTAGTTGTAGGTTTGCTTTTCTTTCTCTCACCCTTACAGATAAATATAAAAGCTTTTAAAATGCATCTTAGCCTTCCAAAGCAAAGCCAGTGAATTCTGAATCCTGTGAACAAACAAAAAATAATTCCCTATAGTTTACTTTTCCATAGGTAGGACATTCAGAGAAGCATGTCTACACACTTTCATTATCCTGTCACTCATTTATTGTGATGGAAAAGGCATCTACCTAGTGGAAAAATAGCAGAAAAAGGATACAAAGTAGTTGTATCTAATATATTGTTAAGGGTAACTAACTTCCTTTATTAAATTACTTCCAAATAAACTTTAAATGTGAGGTTTGGTTCTAAGGATCTAAATAAGGCTCCAAAATACAGCTAGTTTTCATTGAATAATAGCAATTGTGCACTCCATATGTTGCCATTCTCTCATTTTCATGATAGTCTTTTTTTTCTGAAGAATCCTTAAAAGGGCTTTTAAGAGCTTTGCAGCCTGCTGGCAGAATCCTTCATTAGTCATTAGCATTGGCTTCTTTCATGTGACAACACACCAGAACTTTTTTATAACCCTGACTACTCCAGGGACAAGAACGCAATGTGACATTTTTTGGGTAATGTGCATTGCATCAGGACATAGCTGTCATGACTCGCATAGCCAGGGATTCAATTTTAATAACTCAGGTTGTACCACAGCTTGATGCAGAGTTCATATGGTAAAGAGAGAAGGTACAGAACAGAGGGGCAACACTGAAACCCTAAATTATCTTCCCCACTTTGACACAGAGGAAGATAAGTATTTTGCACTGGAATTTCAGAATAGTGTCCTTTTTATGCTTGTCACAGCCACTGTATGCTACATCTATTGCTTCCGTGCAAGGTGTGCATTTAATAAGTTGAACATCTGCCTTCCATGCACATGAGCTTAGCCTGGAAACCACATGATTAGCTGGGTAAGTAGGCACAACATTACAGTTCCTTTAGTGTCCAACTAAAGTGCTGTTTTCTGAGCTACTCAGCTACTTGGGAAACAATGTTCATGTTCAAGGAATGTTAACTCTCTCCCTTAGGAAATGCCAAGGGGCTGATCTTGTGTCATCAGACATACTCGTGGCTGCTGCTTGGAGCCATCTTCAATCCAATGGATGTCTTTGTGTCCTCACACTGGTCACCAATGGAAGACAGAAGCTTAGGACGGTGGATGCTTCCCCATTTTYAATTCCATGTTATAGCCTGCTAGAGGTGCAGGGGGAAGAAAACTGGCATCTTTTAAGAGCTTTTTTTAAATTTTATGTTCACCCACTCACATGTGCGCATTTACATCCAACATACGATTTCTGTGTCCCAAGTAAAGGGAGCACTGAACAGCATGAAGGAATGAAGGAATAGGACTGACCAGGAGTTAAATCCCAAACTCCACAAAAGGGACAAAAGTGCTCTTAAGGAATTGTTTCCTTCCCTATGCCTARTGTCATGCCTAGTGTCATTGCTGGAGGGGAAGTGAAGTCTGATCCAAACCCATAAGTGTGCATGTAAAATCAGTCCAAACCAGTATGTGCCCTGTCACCACTTCAGCTGAGGCTCTTCCACATATTCTGACTTGTTGCAGAACAAATTCATTCCTCTTCTGCAGAGGTCCTTAGTCTAAAATATTTAGTGCATTGAAAGGGCTTCCAGTTCTTCTTTTTCAGGATTACTAGTGAATTGAGGCTCTTAATGATTTAAAAGCATAATCTACATAAAATGTTTGACTCTGAGAGTGTTAACTGCTGGCCTCGGAGAAAATCAATCATTTAGCTCCTGCATGATGTTGTCTTGTTGTTTCCAAGCTCTGCTCTACAAATAGGAAGCTTAGTTCAGCTGCCTTTGAAATTAAACAGCTATATCAGACTTAGCRGTTTGGAATTACAAGAAGGCATTAGTCAAATAGCTTTARTTATTCATATTCTTCCCTTTCCTCCTTTTTCTCTTCTTTCCTCTCCTCCAAACGATCAAAAGCTCTGCTGTCATTTGTGTCATGGAATATCATGGAAATTTTCTTATGTTCCACAGGTATCAGTCATGATCCCATACATCTGAGCTGCATAAAATGACTACTGCAGTGTGATCTAAGCTGCTCCAGAAGCTTGAGTGATAAATAGACCACGTGAAGTCCATCAGGTGTGGCAGTGCACATTTCTGACGATGCTTTGCCATGAGGGTCCTCCTAAGAGGAGACAGATCTTTTTCTCAACGTGAGGCTGAAAGTCCTGTAGGTCTGCCATATTTCTTCCTTTTATACCATGCATCCATCTCTCACGACCATCTTGGAAATCTGTTCACAGAAGGCAAACCAAGTTGCACATCACATCTTCAATTCCTTTCATTTGATAGTCAAAGGAAATAAGTCAAATGTGCCCTGAGGTACACATGTAATCAGTGCACAACTTTAGGTGGAAACCACACTTCAGATGCTCCTGACAGAAGCTTTCATGACACRTACAAGATGTATTATTATTATGACTGTTTACAAGTGATTCCTGTCCAAAACATTTATTTCAACAGTTGTCATTACACTAAGAAGATGATAAGTCACCTTGAGAGAAAAACCTCTCAAACTAATCTGAGAACAAAACTTCCACAATAGTATTTTAGACCTCAGAAACAAGCAAACTAATATTCAAATTCCCAGGTAATCCACCAAGAAGATGAYGAACTGTCAAAACAACACAAAACAAAACCGTATTAAAGAAACAGGAGTCATCAATTACAACTGTTCACTGGTAGCAGAATCATCAAGTAAGCAGAGTGATGTTCCTGCCAGGCATGGTGTGACACAGAAGAGATCAGGAAGCTTTCAGAGGAAATCAGATCACATTTGACATACAGCAAATGTGAGACTCACAGCAATACTGCCTCTGCCTTCCCCAGCATAGTCTCTCTGAGCGTACTCCTTTCCACGCTCCTGGGAGACCTCATGAAACTCTGAGAGGAGGCAGAACTCCACAGATCCACCCCGCACTCATGTGAACTAAAMCAGCAAGGAAGCCAAGCTGAAGAATATTTCTGTACAGACCTGTAAGATACATCAAGGCAATATATACAAGRTAGGTTCTCTTGCTTGGAATGGGGTCAAATCTTAGTTAACTTGCAAGAGCAAGGTAGCTGTTAAAATGGTGAACATACTCCAAAAAAATGAAAAGTTAGATGCATGGATAGCGGATGTCTAGCCAGACACATGCAAACATCTATCAAACTTCCAAATAATACTGTTTTATCMGACATAAATAGTAATAAAATCCCATTTTACTGCTATCATTCCTGTTTTTTTTTCAGTCTAAATCTTCTGCCTATTACTTCCTCCAATCTTTCTTCCGTCTACCTTCCTTGTTCCTTGGATGGTCTTCTCCCAGTCATGGACATGAATGATCTGAAGACAACCAAAGAGATGCTCTGCTCAGCTTTCTTTCTTTTTGCACTAGCACAGATTTCTGCCAACTTGCTTGTATCAGGCAGGTGCTGAGCAGGGAGAAAAGGTCTCATCTTGGCCCTTCTCAATGCCCTGCAAGAACTGCAGGGCATTATTCCACCCTTGCAAGCTGGTACTTGTGCTAGACTCTGTTTTTAGCAGGGAGAATTTAAAAGACAGAAAGATGCCTTCTGCATATTAAGTAATAACTGTATCGTAACATCTTGATAGTAAAAATCTACATGATTCTCTTAGTTGCCTCTTCCCTGAAAAAAAAAAGGATGCGGCCTCTTTTTTCCTGTTTGTTAATTGCTTGTTGTTGCTGTTATTGTTTTCCAAATAAAAAGAGATTCTTCTTCTAAGAGGAGCAGATCTCTCTACATCTTGACACTTTATATAAGGCCATTTTCATTTTCCATCATTTATGTGTTCTTTGATCTTTTGGTCATTGCAAAAGTCAACAAGGAGAATACAAAGATTTCAACTACATGTAGTCTTGGAGATGATGCTCTGTGGGTGACAGCAGTGTTGGAATTCTGAAAGCAGGAGAGACCTAGATCCTTTGCACTTTTTGAAGAAGTGCTAGAAGTTACTTCTTAAGAAAAAGGGCAGTTATGAGGAAATCCAAATCACACTAATGAAGCCTTGGGCACTATTTAACCTTTATTAAATAATGTTTAACATGTCAAAGTGGCTCGAAAAGTGAGTTCAAGAAAGTCCAAAGAAACAAAACAAAATCAGCAAGGCAAGTAAATCTTGCCTTGATTCTCTCATAAGAGAGGCTTAGATAGGGAAATGGTGAGAGGTATCATGCAGAACCATTAGGAATTTTCTAGCATCTCTTCTTTCAACCTAATTAATAGCATTAAATGTATACAGCACATTAAAGAATAGCTTTATAGTCTTCACCTCTTATTTCAGTAACACCAAAAGGAAACTTGCATCTTATGGCAACTTATATTCTATCCAAGTTGCCCATCACATAAAGTTCTTTATTTCATCCTTCTTCCCATGTTTCCTGCAAATTTGTTGCATTTATGTATTAAACATACTGCACAAAAAATTGTCATCAAAAATCATTTTCCTCTCCTAAAATAATTCATAGCTAATAAAAACAATACATAAGTAAATAGAATGAAATGCAAATCTCATAGCAAATTTACCTTTTAATCTGCTAGCTTTTTTTTTCACTAGGCATCTGGAGGATAAATGCAATCTATCTACTCATTTGAATAATCTTTACSGGTACCTCTTTGGAGATCTGAATTCCTGCTTTTGCTCATTGTCTATATCAAACTTATTCTTTAGAACAACAGCTTTTAGAACCTTAATCCTGCTCTGAAAAAAAAMTGAATAAAAATAGACCCTCGCAAGTGTTGTTAAGTCAGCTGTACTAGCAGTGCCTTTCCTCACTGAAAGCTTATTTCTAAAAGGCCTGGTTTATGGGAATGCTCTCTTAGCTCCTCCCTGTCCAAAGATTATGTAGGAAAGGTTGTGATCATTTCATTTAGAAGTACAGTATAGGCATGGTACTATGACTTTTAACTCTAGCTCAGCTGAGTTTCAAAAGCTAAGAAATGACCAGAAGGGAGGCTAATTAKTAGCAGTGGGGCTCTAATTAATACAGTGTAAGTAAGGTCAAATTCCCATGGAGGACATAGTGGACTTCAGGTTTCACCTTTTCTTGTCACCATCATCCCTTCAATTAACCTGTGCAAGGCTATTTTGTTTGTTTTCCTCCCTTCTCCAGAGCTCCTCAAGGGCAGCAGGTTGGCAGGCAGCTGTGACAGCTACAGTTTCCACACCAGCAGTTCCTGACTTGCAGCTCACAGACAACATATATGCCATAAGATCCTGCAAATCTATTTACAGCCCTATATTTTGGGTTTTGCTATTATATATTTCTTCATATCAAAAGGTGGCACTGCTACTTGCCCAGGGACACGCAAAGGCTCCCTGTCCTAAGCCCTGGCCTAGCAGCCAGGCAAACATAAGGCAGATAAGGACATCTATTCAGCTTCACAGTGGATCTAACTGTGGTCAAATTAACCTAATTGAACTGCCAGCAATACCGCCTTTTGCTAAAGCTGCCTTACACTTCCCATTACGATGACATTTTCAGCTTGTTTTACTTATTTTACCTCCTGTCAGAACAACTACTTGGGCTGAAATTTTCCCTGCTGAGGATCAGCTTCAGACAAAGCGTTCGGCTGCATGTGGCAGGGAGGAAAAAACAGAAACCAGTGCATGTGCCTATTTAGGAGGTGCACGAAAATGTAATCTCCCAACCTCTTTGTGCACATCCATTTGGCAAGAGCATTTAATTAAACAAGGTCTTCTTCTCTTTGCATGGGTCCCATCCGATTCAGCACACAAGTATGCACACAGCACTCGCTTGACTGGAAATTATTTGGGATTTTCTTTTGTTCTTGTTGTTCAGTGTGTGGTCTTACACTCTCTTTCCTGCAGACCATTTACCCACAGCTCAGCAGACAGAAATACTGACTTTCTCATGGGCTTTGCTACTGAGCCGCAATAAGACAAAAGAAAACTGTCAGAAATTTGCACTCCATTGCAGAGGCTGACCTTCGTAATAGACTATGCGGAATGATGGATAATTGAGCTAGGCTTGAAAGCATAGCAGCAAAAAGAGAAACAGCAGCGGATAATTACTTAATATTATTAAAGAATGTCTCTCTCAGTTAACACACTGGCCCAATCAAGGGTTTAATTATATTCTAGAATGATCGGTTACATTGCACTAAAACCATGTTTTTTCACATTCTCTTGCTTCCTCCCTCCTATTGTCTTTTCCTCCTTATATCAAGAAGAACTTGGGTAATCATCCTCTAATGTGTTCTGTTCATCTTGGTCCCTACATCCAAGTCAAACCCAGCCAAATCCAACAATGCAAGAAAGGGTGGAAGGAAAAGAGATCACTCCATTTACACAGGACGGATTATAAATCCAGAACTCTTAGATCTACATTCATCATAAATAACTTTAGGTATCTATGAGAGAAGACTAAGTTAGAAAAAGTATGGTCATATTCTATAAGTAAGGGAAAGCAGCAGCATATCAAAGGATTATTCAGACATTGTATGGGCTGAACCTTCCCCAAATGGTACCAAACTCTTTCCTTTGACCATATAAAAATCTGTAGACACTACACTCTAAAATAAGACATTTTCGTTGCAGGCACCAAACTTAGACAAGTCCAAGCTTAGTAGTAGTCTAGAAAATGTTGGGGACAAGTACTGAATCTTTCACTCCAGAGCCAGCGGTGAAATATCTTTTGCAGTTAACTTACCTGCACTGGAGACTTGGAGAGTCTAAAATCGTATTCCAAATCCATGCGGCACTTGGCTCTACACTGTACCTCCTCCAGCTAGGATGCATTGTCTTGACATAGAAGGTATATGACACAAGTCATCAGAAGGATGGTATATGTCATCAAAAAAATATGTCAATAAAACTTGTGAGAAAAAAGATGGCAGAACCATACTAAATATAGAAATCTCCTCCTTGAGCAAGTCTATAGTGGAGGAATAGGCCTAAACTAGGGCTGAAATAACTGCAACTTTCTTGCTGAAAGCAAGAGCAAAAGCATATGAACAGCCAGCAAAAGCTATCCCCTTATGTGAGGGGATTCCTCAAAGGGAAAGAGATTTTTCAGACTGGTTTCTTGTATCTTACACACACAGCCAGGGTCTTAGTTGCATCATACTTCTTTCAGCAGACAGCTTGGGAAGGGTAGCAAAAGTGACAAAGAATAGGGTTATAAGGTTTCATGTGACTCACAGCACAAAAGCAAAATAAAACAACTTCAGAGACACCCACCTATTCAGAGGCACCTATTATAGGAAATTCACCTTTCCAGGAAATCCTAGAAAAAGCAAAACAAACAAAATTGTAGAAAAGGGGGAGAGAATTGTGTAATCATCCAGATGTGCATGCTTGTGGCATTAGTAGGTCTGGGGGAAGCCCCAGGGGGGCCAAGGGGAAAAAGAGGCCACCAGTGTAGAGAGGCCACCTTGAAAGCACATGTGCTGTACAGGTGATACTAGAGCTGTGCTGTCCTCACCCTTCTCAGCAGATCCATTCCTTCTTTGCAGCAAGGAATCCTCTTTCATGCTTAAAGGGSACTTTTTTCCCCCACTTTCTCTGCTACCTCTAAGGCCAGGAGRGACAAAAAGTTCTGTACAACAAAACCACAACCTGACATGAAATTTCATCCAGTTACCCCCTGTAAACAGTATTCTTTTGACGAATGTGTTCCTCCCACACTTCCAAACCACACTTCTTCCTACATTTCCRAACTAGAAAAAAAAAAGAACTCTTTTGCCTTTATCTAAAAGCATGCTTGTTTGTTTGCTTGTTTTTGCCCCAAATTATATGAGTTTACTTATTAGAAGACATAATTTCCTTCCACAGGCAATGTGGAGTCCTTGTTTCTCATGTGAGACAGATTTTAGGAACAATTTCCCACAATTTCCTGATCCTTATTTCTGTGCAAGCCTAGGAAAAGGTTGTGACTATTCTGAACAAAGAAAAAATACATCCAAGTAGTATTTCAGATTGAAGAAGACAAAGGAGGAGAGAGAGAAAAAAAAAAAATCAGAATAGGAAACAGCTCTTTTGCTGCTGAAATGTTGAAGTGTTTCTCTTTGCACCCATGTATACTATACCTCTGTATTGCCCATTCAACTCATCCTTCTTTGTACCTGTCCCAGCCTTCAAAGCCAGCACGTCACAAAAAAAAAGATATGCCTAACAGCATGTTTGCAAATGCTGTGAGATAAGGGTGCTGGAGACAGGGTGTCTGTGGGTGTCTGTGGGCTGTGTTTGCCCCTGCAGGAGCCATCCAGCCTTTGGCTCTGTTGATGCTGCCGCCGCGCTCCCGCAAGCCTCCATGCAGCTCAGTTCAGAGAGAGGGCAATGAGCTGTCTCCAASGGAAAAGGAGGGGTATTGCCTGCAATATGTGTCGGAGGAAACAAATGGGCAGGATGCGGAAGGGCTCCCGAGAGAACCCTAATCAAGTCGGCATCGAACAAGTGCTCCATATGCCGAGGGAGCGCCACGCTAAACTCCTTTTGAAGTTAGAGGTAATGCAGTCCTTCCCAAGCAATGCATGAATAAGGATGGTGCAGCTTGCTGGGGCGAGCTGAGCGGGGAGCTGGCTCTTTTTTTGTTTTTGTTTTTTTCCCCCCGCATTGAAATATTTGAAGCAGTTGTTAAAAATAACAAAAGTGGGGAAATTACATTCATGGCTTTCTGTTTCAAATATTTATATGTTTTTACAAAAGTGGGAGGAGGAGTGCTGGGATGTACATATACATGCAAATAAACATCTGGGAGCTGATCAAACCATTGAATGAGGGAAAGTTTGGGCAATCAAAGAATACGCAGGCAAATCTGGGCACAAAAGGAGGAGAGAACATATCTTTGATAGGAAAAGAGATGGGGGGAGGCGAGCAAGCCAAGGACAAAGTGGTGAGTGGTTCTTAGCATCAAAAAGAAGTGTGCTTTTCAGGTCTCATAGTGGGCACAAGGATTAACACAGGAACAGGGGGAGACAAGCAAAGCAATACATTGGACGTGCATATGGATGTCAGTACAGTGACTTTAAAGGTGACTTCTGCTGASGGAGCCAGGCCCAAGGTGAGGAGAGGGAACAGGTTCTTGTCATACAAATGAGGATAACAGCGCTGAGCAAATACAGGCAGCAGCGAGAGGCTGAATCAGCACCTCGGCAAGGAGGACTCGGAACAGCTGGAGAAGGAAGGAGTCACATTTTATCCCATTTTAACACTCCCCCTCATTCAAACTACACTCTAAAGAGGTATCTAGCAAGCAGTGGCTGTTGCGGACTTTCAGAGGGGTATTCTTTGCAATTGTGGTTGCTGAAATTAAGGAAAATGTGTTAAAGATGCTTTCAGGCCTCTGTGCTCTTGAGTATCCATATCTTGAGATCCAGTGGCAGTGGGCTAATACCTGAAGGCTATCATCAAAGAAGACTTTAATGTTGCTTTTAAGGCTTAACACCACCCAAGAGGTAAAAGGTCTGAGTAATCTGTGAAAAGATAGTGAACAGGTTTCTCCTGGTGTACAGATGTTAGCTCTTTTGCTAAGGCAAGGTAATAAGGATCTGGTCACTAGTGATAAAGGGCAGGTACTCTTAATTCATTTCCAAAATACAGGTCAGATCCAGCAACATCACACTGCTGCTTCAATCCATACAACATTCTTTCTCAATTAAACAAAGTGCATTYGTGCTAGCGTCTGGCAGATGCAGAATTACAAATGACTACCACATATCTCCTTGCTAGAAACCTTGGTCATGTCATGAATTGAATTATTTCTTGAGTTTATCTGAAGACAAGGTGACCTCCTTAGCATGTCCCTTAAGACACTCAAAATAGCACTTTTGCAGAGAAATTTGACTTTACTTTCCTTTAGTGTAGAAGAGAAAAAAATAGAGGTCTTTTTTTGTTGTTGTTCTAATCTAATCTGTCAAGCAGATGCTGGTGGTTTGGTAAAGCAAATGCTCCAGTAATCATTGTTTTGTAAATACTTTTGCAAAGTATGTGGTAATACTTTACCTATGCAGAAAATGAAGGTGCATACTCAGATAGTCCCTAAAGGGCAACAACTTTCCTATTGGATATCCATGCTTTAATTTGTGACTTAAAAAAAAATGCGCTCAGCTCTTCAACCTACTGCACAACAGAGGGAGCAAATGCAGCAGTGAATGAACTTTTACATGGTTTAGTGGGAAAGATGGGAGTATTTCATCCATTTTCAAGTCCCAGTGTGAACTGATATTCAATGGAAATAGCTTCGGATAGCCTAGCATGGGCTTTAATGATACTATTACTAGTTATTATCTGATTTGATGTTATGACTATAGACATTTTACCAGCTTCACTATTTTATGAAATTATGCCAATGGGCCATAAGGAGTTTTCATGTAGCCAACTGTAAGAGTCAGAACAAAAATAGGATTAGTAAATGCATATGCAGTGAATTATTTAGATTTCAAGCACAGGTAGTTGGCGTGTGATTGTCACACTTGCACAGTGACGTGGCTTTCTGCATTCCTCGCACCCAGCTCTACCTACTGTGAGCAGCAGGGCCCCTTTGCAGCTCCAAGCCCACTTGTGCCCCCGAGGAGCCCAGCTTGAAGCCACCATGCTCCATCCTTCCCCGGAACAGGATACTGGGAGTACCTGCTGACCTGCAGCCTCGCATGGCCACATCCTTCCTGGCCTCACATCACAGCACGTGTCAGGGGAAGGCTGAGCTCTGCAGACCCCCTAATGCTCCCTTGGATGGTGGTACTCCATACACACCACCAGGAACCAGGACAGCCAGGAGTTTGCCATCAGGGGTGTCAGATGAACTCTGAGAAAAATACCTAGCAATGAGGCCCAGGCCCTCATGAGTCCTCATGTACCCTCACAGTACCTACTCATCCTCCTTTCACCTAGGAGGAACTCCAGCTGCAGCAGCTCAGTGCCTTCCTCTCCAAACAGTTTTGCACGCACTCAGCTGCCTTTCTGGAGCTCACTGTAGTCCTGCAATATGCAGATGCTTGTACAGCAGGAGCTGCTTTGTGCCAGTGATATGGAGACATAGGAAACGTACAGCTTCAGCAGCATCATTATAATCCTTTCTTTTTTCAAAGGCACTCCAGCTGTGCAATGAACTGTTGATGTGCCACAGAGAGATTGTCCCTAAAAAGCACCAGTGGCCTGAAGACCTGTAGCTTCATGTTAAGCACCTCTCTGCCAATAGAATGTGATAGAGGTTCACTTCTGAAAAGGCTTTCTTAAAAGCTGAAGAGGCTGTTGCAAACTCTTGGGTTTTTTCTTTTTTCTTTTTTTTTTTTTTTTCTGTAGATAAGGGAATAATTCTTTAATTTGCAAATCTTTCATGAAGTCCTAAGACTAGAGCTCCAAAAAATGTCTACATCTTT
>NW_020456265.1:848178-965990 GCF_003342845.1 Nothoprocta perdicaria | reverse complement strand
TTATTCTATTTTTTCTTTTTTTTTTTTTTTTTTTGATGTGTTTTGAGAGTCTGTTACTAGAGCCTGAATCACTGTTATTCATGATTACAGGGTATTACATAGACTTGATCAGCATCTGAGTCCACTAGAAATCTGAAATTCTATGTAAATAATACTGAATCCAATAAACTTTTGAGGATTAGGTGAATGTAACTAAAATTCATTGCACATTCTAGTCGCACCATGTTGTCTCACAATCCGCTATAAAACAAACATGCACATATACAGATCACAAAGAACACTGATGTTCAAAAGGGTACCTATTTCCCTCTACAGCAGTCAAAACTTGAGAATCATTTTCTCCCACTGCAACATCTCTGTACAGTGGCTTGATCAGCAGCAGAGTCTTATTCATACTTAAAGTATCAGAAGGATAATCRAGAGTCAGGGCTATTCTGGTTATATGGCTACTGCTTTTCTGATCATTATTGTTTTGTTCGCTTTAGTCCATAAGTTACCACAGAATAAAATCTGGACTGTCCTGAATGTTGGTAGTATATGACCCACATATACAAATGTAGCAATGAACTAAAATGACCTTTAGGTCGATCTTTCTTATAGACCTGTAGAATATCTTTCTTTAGTTGCGCAAACACAATGTTTTGCCTGTGGACAGCTGGTGATATCTGCCTAAGGAATATTTGGTCAAACAGTAACCAAGAGAAATGAAATGTGAAAGATCCAGTTCTGGTCTGCGATGTAACTGGTTTGAGTCAAAACTAGAATTCACACAAGAGTTAGAAACAGGAACTCTGGTCTTGATTTACTTGCTCTTCTCTGATTAGGAAATGTTTTTTTTAAATAGCAGAGGGAGGGGAGCGTTTTAAATGTTCTCTGTGAGCCCTGTGGAGTGTAGATAGAATCACAGTCATTTCACCATATGTTAAAGCATTTATTGAGTATTGCATTTTAATAATTTTCTATTGCAGTGAGTGAAAATCTCATTTGGCTGTGATTTGCAGCGTGCCAGTGTTGGATGTTATCCTGTGTTAGATCAAAATCAATGCTGCCACTGAAGTATCCATTCCTTTCATTACTCTAAATAGCATTTTGCTCTAATACTTTGAGTCATTGCAGTACAAGCAATAAAAATCATTAAATGCTGCTGTTTTATTTCAGGGTATAAACAACCCTTAAATCATCCCCTCTTCACAGAAGGGTAGGACCAAACAGAATAAATTTGGATAGGCTTTATTTAGCGCAACTGCTATATTTTGCTTAGGAGAGAAGAAAAGGGGCTATTTTGGGAAGAGGAAAGATGAATAGCATTAGAAGGAGTGGACAAGGCCACACTGTTCAATGGGATCATATCCGTTTGGGTAACTAAGCTGCCAAGAGGAAAGAGGTCAAACAAATTGAATGTTGTCATCAGGGGTTGGGTGATGGGTGCCAGCATGTCCTCAATTGAATTGATTGAAAGAGCAGATGTGATAAAAAGGGAAAGGGTAGTGCCCCGTTTTATAACACCATGACCCACCTAGAACAGAAAAAAAGGCTAATCTATACTTTGCACATAACTCAATGGTGCAAACTTTCTGCTTTAGAGCATGACTAATGTGCTGCACACACCATCCATGTCTGGATAGTCTCAGCATCAAATTAGATTGACAGACACATCTGTTGACCAGCAAACTTCCAGCATTTTACACAGTACCCAATCTTTGCTAAGGCAACTATCTTGTGTCCACTTAACAGACTGTGACAAGTCATATGCCTGTAGGGAAAGCAGATTATCAGATCAGAGTCCTTTCTGTGGATCAAAGAGGAGCAGATGTGCCCTCATTGGGCCAAAAATATTGAGCAACTCTGACTCACAGATCAAAGGCTGCTCAGTACTTAATAGTCACATTAGGATATTCTCATATCAGAGGTAACCTATAAAACTTCATCTCTCTGACTGATTAGGCTGCTTGTCCCAGAAAAAAATCTTCCTGCAGTCCCTTGCTTCCCAATGGTTACTTTAGCCTTGATGTAGGGCAATAAGATCTGTCAGTTTGAGGATAGAAGAACTGTTCCAAGTGCTGTCCCACCTCTTAAAGACCCTGCCTATTGCTTAAAACTATAGGACAATATGCTACTTCTCATGAAAATATAAAACAGCTAAATGTTAGTTACAGCTTGATTAAATGAAAAACAGAAAAAAAGTCACAGGAAGGGTAAAGCTGTGAAAATATTTTGCACGTCTCTCAAACAAGCACATACCTTGTCCCTTCTCACCTCCCAGACTTCTCTTTTGGCTCTCAGTTGAGAATGGTTTGCCAAACTTACGCTGAACTTCAGAGGTTTCTACCCAGCTTGCACAAACTTTTTATCTCAGTTTGCATGGCTTTGTGCTCCAACTAAAGGCGAGTGAGAGCAAAGTTCTGCAATTCCATGCCTGCATTTTTCACCATTTCTGGACACCACTTGATGTGTGAGTGGGGCCTGCACTCCCCYGGGAGTACAAGCTGCTGGAGCATTTCTAACAAAACACTTTAATAAAAAAAGCTTTTTCTTTTAAAACCAATATGTTTAGCAAGGGTGTTTCAGTTCCAGGGAAATTGGCACTGTGGAGAGATTTCTAAGGCCATCAGGCAAGCCACCAGGCCAGAGAGACTAGGGTAAGGAAGCCAAACCGAAAACCAAGATAAAAAGTGTTGTTTTCACACTGACATTTCATAAAAATTGTTCATAAAGGGCTCCAGGGCAGAAAGAAAACTATTTTCAAGACCTCAGAAGCTGTCACAAAACACAAATTGCTCCCCAGCCAGTTTTACCTGCAAGTCTTTATGCAGCTGTGGTTAGAGGCTTAGGTTTGTAAAAGTGCACAAAAGTCAGAAAGTGCCATGCATGTTCTGATTTTATACCATATATCTAATACATAAATTTAGACTATTTCTCTTGGAAAAAAAAAAATGAAAATAAACCACTTTCAAGGAAACTCAGCCGATGCTCAGAATCTTTCTGACACTGCACCATGGTAGAGTGTTCAGCACATGACAATTTAAGTGCAGGGTCCTGCACCTGGGGAGGAATAGTCCCAGGCATCAGTGCAGATTAGGGGTCGACCTGCTGGAAAGCAGCTCCACGGAGAGGGACCTGGGAGTCCTGGTTGACACCAAGTTAGCCATGAGTCAGCAGTGTGCCCTCGTGGCCAAGAAGGCCAATGGGATCCTGGCTGCATCAGGAGGATGTTGCCAGGAGGTCAAGGGAGGGGATCCTGCCCCTCTMCTCAGCTCTGGTGAGGCCACACCTGGAGTATTGGGGGCAGTTCTGGGCTCCCCAGTATAAGAGGGACGTGGGGCTTCTAGAGAGGGTCCAGCGAAGAGTGACAAAGATGATTAAGGGAGTGGAACATCTCTCGTATGAGGAGAAACTGAGTGAACTGGGCCTGTTTTCTCTGGAGAAGAGAAGGCTGAGAGGGGATATGATTAACATGTATATGTTCATGAAGGGAGAATGCAGGGGAGAAGGGGACAAGCTCTTCTCATTGGTGGCCAGCGATGGGACAAGAGGTAATGGGCATAAGTTGAAACACAGGAAGTTCCATCTCCAGGTGAGGAGGAACTTCTTTACTGTTAGGGTGAAAAAGCAGTGGAACAGGCTGCCCAGGGAGGTTGTGAAGTCTCCGTCTCTGGAGGTCTTCAAAACCCGCCTGGATGCCACCCTGTGTCACATGCTCTAGGTGTGCCTGCTTGAGCAGGAAGGTTGGACTAGAYGATCTCTAGAGATCCCTTCCAACCTTGAATATTCTGTGATTCTGTGAATTTAGAGCAAGGCATGTAACTCTCGTGGCCCCTCTAGAAAGTTCCATGTGCTCTACTGGTTTGCAGGACTGAGCCCTTGTTATCAGAAGCAGCAATGCATTTCGTGATTGTGTGCTGACAGGTAGCTGATGAACAGTTATAAGCGCAACCCATGCCCATAGGCATGACCAGGAAGTCTTTTCCATACCTGGAAGCTAGAGATAGGGGTAAAACAAGAGCTTCAGCTGTTTTCAATGTTATAACATTTTTTAAGCTCTCACTCGTGGTTTCCTTTTTTTGTTGTTATTGTTGTCTTTGTTATTGCTGTTTTTAAAGGCATGCCAACTGTACCTTATTTATAGACCTCTAAAGACTGCAGGTATAACCTTAATTGCTCAGGCAATTACTTGGAAGGGACAATCAAAAGGAAGAAATGTGCATTTGAGTTGAGATCTCTGTTGACTCAGGTACTTCTGGTTTCCATGGCATCTGTGATTTCTAGTTATGTTAAGCTTGTTAATTTGCAGCTTTGATAGCAATGGGCTTGTTTTAAATATGTACGTTGATAGCAGTCCTAAGTGAATTACACTTGTCACTTGTTCCAGTGCATGATAAAATATACTATGAAGAAGGTTTCTTTATTTTTTATTGGCAACTTGGTAGCAAAATCAAAGATGTGAATAAAAGCATTTTATCTCTTTTTTTTTTTGTGGATTAGCGATTTCAAAGTGCTATTACCATGTTATTCTGTGCCCATGCTAAAATTTAAGGATGCGTCTTGGTGCTGACTGGAGAGCTACTAGGTACATTTTATTTCATCTACAAGCTAACCAAGATTGTAAATAAGCCTTTTTGAAGGGTTTCTACTAGTTTTAGCAATCATCTACTTAAAGGTGTCTAGATGGGGATGTCAGGCAGGAGTATTCAGGRCTCTGTGATTCAACCCAAACTGGGAGCCCAGACAGGCAAACCAGGTAAAGTGCTCCTAAACATTCTTTCTTCAGTATTGCCTACAAGCTTGCAATACAATGTGTTTTCTTTTTCAGCTTCAGAAATCATATGTAGGAATCTCTGCACRAAGTGGATTCCTTTTTTTTCCATGCCTTATATAGAGGCATCCTAAAGACTCAAGAAATGCAAAAAGAAAAAACTAAATGTTATAGTTTTGGGTTTTTTTATTGTGGTCAAGTTGGATGTTGATCATGTTGATATTTATCCAATAGTCAGAACAGACTCAACCTCATTATATTCTAAATCATTTATAGAAGAGAGGAGCTTCTTAGATATCTGTAGTAAGGGAATAAATCAACTTAATTGATTTTGCTGCCGGTTGTCTTTTTAATTTATCTCCCTGTGTGTTTCTGCATTCTTATATGCTCAGAACAATCTCATTGCTAAGATGCTTTGCTAACGTTAAGCACCTGAAAGATTGCATTGTTTAAATTAAATAGTCCTAACTTGTTAGACTTCGCCTACAAAGCAGCCCATAATGTGCAGAGGTAGGAGGCCTGTTCCTCAAGGAGTGCAGAGGTGCATGTTGGTCTGCTGAATATTGTCAGATCCTATCATCTATAAGGCTAAAGTTGTGTTCTTCGTTTAGTCCTGTGAAGCCTATAATGGCTAGACAAAACTCTTTGATGTAATTTATTTAACACACTTCATCTTTACAGGATCAGGAAGCAAAATACAGCATAGAATAACTGAATACAGAACAAACCGCTTAAAACTGTGCAGGTTTTCTTAATCACTGGTTACCAGCAGTGAATGGCTGCTTTGCAGTTCCTTTTAATAGTCTGTAAGCATTAGCTTCTGGTATCAGCTTATAGAGATATTTTTTTTTCCTAAACAGTATCCTGAGGCTAAAACATGTTAAAAGCAAATGGATAATTCCTTAAATAAAAAGACTCAGCAGACCCTTCTCGGAAAGGAATACACTGTGTGTCAAGTGAATATCCATGCCAGGAAAGTTGTATTTGCTGTGGCTCACCACAGCCATGGTGAGTGTTCCCCAACTTCTTTCTCCATGATGAGGATGAAGATCCTTCGTTTCTTGCATTACCAGGGCAAACACAGCCAGAGTAAGGTGAATTTTGGAGTAGTATCTTGCAACAATCTAATCTGTTCCAGGATGACACCAACATGGCCTCAAAGAGAAAGCTTTTTCCCAAAAAAATAACTTCTGTGCCTTTCTTCTTCGCATCAAGCTGTTTCTCATAGGGATGTGCACATAAGCAGACTGGCCCATGGCCAGCTCCGTGCAGGAAAGGGGCAATCCATGAGCAAGAAGGTGGCCTCCACAGGTCAGGAGCTCAACCATGGCCTTGCACTGGTACAGAAGAGCTTGTTCAGGAGCCGGGCACATGTCCCCAAGGGGTACAGCACCATCACCACACTGCACGAAGGCAGTTCAGGGCTTGCAGCATCACTGACACCCCTTGGGACAGATTCAGGGTTTCTTCACRTTCTTCCATCCCATCCAACCAGGGGATGGTGACAGTGTGGGATTTATGTGACGAGTCTCAGCTGGAGGACAGAGCCCAGATTGTAATACGACATACTGAGTATTTGTAACAAGCTCTTTAGGATCAAACTATCATGGGAAAGTGAAAAGGAAAGAAAGTGCCAGAAACATATGTCAAATGCTTTCCAGCAAATAAATACCAAGAAGTCATGAGATGCCTGTAAGCAGAAAATGTAGGAAATATTATAAATTTTGTCTCCATGAATTAGTCTCTGTGATCTCTGTGATCTGTGTATTTTTTCTCTTATTCTTTAATCAAAGAAGGGTACCATACATGACATCTTCCTTATGCAACTAAATGTCCAATTCATATATGGGGCTTTTCTTGTCAGCTGTAAGTTACACAAATGGGTATAGAGTCCAAGCAAGGATGCAACATACAGAGTTTATCCCAAAAGTAGAAATGCAACATTTCAAGCACAGATCACAGATATTTATTTTTCACTGTCCAGCCCCTAGGCAGGAAAGGAGAGACCTAGCCAGAGCACTACATGAATAAATAAGCAGACAGCAATAAGGAGTGTGTATAATCAATTCTAACGAAGCCATTTATTTAACAGCTCTTGAAAGGGAAGGGAAAACACAGAGACAACATAGAATGTTTTGTGAAGAGCTGGTACCTGCACTCAGCCCTCAGACTGTCTTCCTTCAGTGATATGACTTTAACTTTCAAATGTGCACAAGAGGGGAAACATAATGAATCTTGGTTTAAAAAAAAAAATAAAAGGGCCTGCCTTGCTGTTCTGCAGACACAATGCTCCTGGGAGCAGAGTGCGATAATTAAATTCACACTAAAGCTCAATTTTCTAGATGGAAGAAGCTCTGCATTTTCCTCAGACAAGGGGAACTGTAATTGGGCTGCCTCCCTCTCCCCAGTAGTCCTTCCCTCTGATTCAAGGGGAAAAAAAAAAGGAAAAAAAAAAGTGATAGAATGATGGTTTGGTTTAGCAATGAAAACATACATTTATTCCCAAGAATAATATTGGGATCAACTGCCACAGAAATTGCAGGTCATATTCTATGTTCTTGGGTGAATGCATATGTAGACTTGCACAATTGGTAGATTTGGTAGTACTAGAAGCTGTWACAGAAGATAAGCACTGGATGTGCTTGAGATAACAAAACTTCAAGGAAAGACTCTGAAAAGAAAATATAATATTAAAGTCATGGTTGGTAAGGCTGTTATTGATGTCAAAAAATTAACTACTTAATTTTGTAGTAGGAAAGGTTTCTTCTCTTTAAGGCCACATGAGACAAAGATGAAAAAGTATGAAATACTGCCTAAGAAAGAGGAAGCACAAAATATGTAAAGGAAAATGTGTAATGCTAGAGTGAACCTTCAATTTTAGAGACAAGGTTTTCAAATTACAAGACTTCTCCTCATCCCAAAAATATCATTCTTGCTCTCGACAGGTAATATCCCAATAGGAACCACATGACTAGGTGTGGTTTTGAGTATGTTCTCTGTCCACAGGCTCTCCTTTCTTAGCAGTCTTTTCACAGGCAATTATTTGAGTTTTCCTATGTCTCCCTTTTCCTTACAGTATGAAAAAAAAAAAAAAAAAAAAAAAAGAGTTTCAAGAACAGAGCTGATGTCACAAGTTCTCCATTGATTTGGACTATTTCCTAGGGAAGGAAATTTCAGCAAAAATGAAAATCCAAATGTCTCACACAGTTTTGCATTCAGACCTATCATTCTGCCTTGATACCTGTCCCAGTACAAAATGCAACATTAAYGCCCACTGGATCCTGTTTAATGTCCTGTTTCAGTCAAAGTCTGTATTGTTGGGACCAACATACCATGTCCATATCCTTTGGGGACAGGACTGATATTCAAAATTGTCAAACTGAAAGAAAAAGAAAATAGAGCTTGTAGGAGTGAAGGGAGAGTTTTTATTTTACTGAAAAATAGCTACTTAGCACAGTACTAGAGGAGGAGGATGTATCTGGATTTATAGTGTGTGCACTAGGCTGGTGCTTGATATAAATCTGCCAACTACCTCATCTGAAATGTTATAGCAGGCTGACAGATTCCACAATAGAAAGCAGAGGTAATATTGATAGTTTTAACAACTATCTTGGCATGAATAATTACTTTAATGTTAGGTCCCGAATGCTGGAATACATTATTTAGACAGAGTCTGGGTAGTAAACTGTATTTGAAAAGGCGGACCAGTATCTCTGCTATGACTTCACTGATTTTACATTGGCTGGTGCTCATTTTTCATCTATGATTAACCCTATCTACAGCCCAGAGATTTAGAAATCGTGCAAAACTGTCTTTCTACCCACAAGTATAACACTTAGCAGTTACTGGATTATTTRGCATAGTTGGTGAGGAGAGTTTAATA
Source organism: Nothoprocta perdicaria (assembly GCF_003342845.1). Lineage (NCBI taxonomy): Eukaryota > Metazoa > Chordata > Aves > Tinamiformes > Tinamidae > Nothoprocta > Nothoprocta perdicaria. Next base: position 957,354 of record NW_020456265.1, on the reverse strand, counting down.
TCTGGTAACTTAGAGAGCTCAAGCAAGAGTTCAAGCACTTGTGCTGATAAGTTATACTAGCCAGGCTTGGCTTGCCTTGGCAAGTCTGTTGAAAGCATGTGAGAAGAGTGCACAACTCCGAAAAGAACTTGAAAATATAAGACATTATCATWGTATCCATTTCCAGCATTTCTGTAAGCAAAATATGTGTTTCAAAGCTCTGAAAATGAGAAGGAGCTATAGAAATGCAAAGAAAAAAATATGGGGGAAAGGAAAACAGAACATCCAAATTGTCTTTAACATTCAGAGACATCCCAGTGAAACTCGGAAATCAATTACATTTCTCTTGTATTTTAGATGGAAAAGTTATTGAGGATGAAAAGCCTAGTAAGAAGGAATAAAAAACAAATCCCTGCACAGTCTGTCTGAGAGTTCTTTGCTGCCTTATTCCATTGCAACTAACATTTTTATCTCCCATTGCAACTAACATTTTTATCTATTAAACCCTATGTATCATTTTTCCCTCTCTGGATCTTTTCATTAATAACAGCAGACTCTCCATTTTCAAATCATTTCACTTTTCCAATCCAAACATCCACCATGCATCCACTTCTTCACACTGGCAGTGTGCTTGGCAGTGAGGCCAAGCAGATTTCCCAATAATCCCCAAAATGTAACACCAAGTGTAAGTCAAGACACAAAAGTCACATGCATTTCCTTGTATTGAAGCCAAAGAGCCCATAACAGAGTGGTTTTAAGTGCAGGCTGCTCAAATGGGCCCCACAAAACACATCTTATTTCCTTTCTCTGTTTCTTTAATTTACCAGTCCTATACTTAACCTTTCCAGGCCTTGGCTTTATAGGTGAAAACAGAGAGTAGACTTCCCGTCCTAAGAATAAGGCCTTATCTCTAGTTTCAAGGGGCTTGCAACCTCAACTCATCTGTGAATTAACCGGAGGCCAACGGTTTCAGAAAGAGAGCAGAACAATATTCCAAGAGGAACAGAAGGACTGAAAACAGCAGCTGCTTTATGCGGAGGAGGAGAACGAATGCAGGGAGTCTGATTATTTTAAAGTCAAAAAAGTCCTTTAAAATTACTAAATCTGATGCCCAGAGTAAGCCTTGGGAATTTCACCTTGCAATTCCTGAAAAACTTCTCTTACAGGAGATCCCAGGCTACCCTTCTTTCCACTGACATTGCTAGGACAACACCATAGCAAATTAAATGAGTTTGGCTTGCCAAGAAGAAGGGCATTTTGTGAGCAGCATTTAGCACTGCCTTTCCCTTTACTGTTTTGAAGAGAACACCCATCGGATCCAACGATCTTCCTCCCACAGAGATACCAGTATATTCAGATGCATTTTTGTTTCTTACTATTTATTTTGTCTGGATCCACTAAATCAGTAGATTAAGATAATAGTGCAAGGCTAGGCAGGACAACTGAACAATCACTGTTCCTTATTGATTTGAAGGGAGGCTTTAGCAGAGAYGTGGCATACTAATCCTAAATGTAAAAAGAAATAATCAAAGAAATTATGAGAGAAACAAAAGGGAGACAAAAAGCAAGCAAGCCAAGCAATTTGTTAAAACTGATCACAGATGAAAGAGGAGAGGTTGCTCATTTAATGACAGCATTCCTGCAAAAGGGACTTGTACTTAATTTACATGTGAATAGTATTACAGCGTGATTGCCTCAGCTCAGGTCAGCCAGGAAATGTTGAAATCAGTCATAACTAATAGACATTTATCACAGTCAGCTGTTATTAATGGCTTGCCAGATGTTGCTAGCAGAGCTTGATCTGTATAAGACAGTAGTAATAAATATTAGTATATAGAAGAAATATAGAGATGGTGTAGTGACTGTGTTATGGCCTGGAGGCAGTTCTGGCATCAGCTCCCCAGGCAGGTCAGAGCTCAAACTGAAGATTAGCAAGGGGAAAAAGGGCTGCAGTTTCCTTGTTGCCAGCACGAGTAACAYGCAGTGTGGGTAACTATACACTTCATTCTCTTTAAGAAGGTTTGTAAGTGATTCTCTGTTTTAGAAGCAACTACTGAGTCACGGGAAGCCCCAGGGGACTGTGCAGCAGCAAGCCTCTTTGCTCCCAGCTCCCCATCTACCAAACCCCAAAGAAGTGTTTATGGACCCCTCTGGCTACAGCTCTCTACAGGCCTCTCTACAGCTGAAGTTCACTTTGGGGTCCAAGTGCATAAGGAAGAATAACATGAGGAGATCAATATTTCCTATTACATGGAAAAATGTTTATGCCAATGCCTTTTTTGTTCCAGCTTTATATGATTTGCTATGTTATTATAACACCCTTTAGCAAGCCTCCCTCCCAGTACTGAGCACCTACGTGAGCAGTTCAGTTCTATTCACTACCTCCAATATTGTTGGCCAAGAGATACAGGCTATGGCTTCAGAGTGCTAYGGCAGTGCTTTTCCCACTTCATTTTAGTACTGCTCATCATCTCCGGCTCCTCTAGAAATGGGAAGGAATAAACTCTCTGCTGTTTTAGGTTGCAGAAGAATAGCAAGTCCTGGGCTATCTCTAGCGTGCTGACAGCAAAGCCCATCAGCCTAAAGGAAATATTTGCTCTGGTACTGCTCCCTGTTGCCTGCTTGAGGAAGGGCCAGAACAAAATGTGTCTCAGAGAGCATTCTGCCCTTCCAGAAAGAGATATCACACCAACTGGAGGAGAAATAGCAACCCCAAAATGAAGGCTTTAGTCATCATTTCAGATCTGTGTATCTGAAGGAAAAATTTATGTTTGTATACCAATAAAAAGTTCTTCCTGTGTCTCTCCAACTCATCCTGAATATGCAATATCCCTTGCTTTGTGTTCCACATATCTCAGGTCCTCGTTATTCATTTCACACACGACTCCCACATATTCTGTGTGGATGGAAATAAATATGCATTCACTAACACAAATGCAGTCCATATTGGGATACCTGGGAGGTGTGAAAGTTAGAGGCAAGAGCTCAAAATCTTAATGCAGTCCTTATAAAACTTACAGTAGTGGCACAGCTTCCCAAAGTAGCAAGGTCAGAGTAAACTGGCAGATTTTCTATTTTCTATGCACAGACCATGTCTGGGTAACAACTCAGCCACAGTGACCCTTTCACAATTAAGATTTCAAAAGGATTTTCTTCTAAAACTTCTCTATGAGCAGTATTGTATATGTCCATGAAAACTGCAAGACTTGCCCTGACATAGATAGGCAAGAGGCATTTTTATGGCAAATAACTTATTTACTGAAAAAAAAAATGCTCTTTCAAATATCCTAGTTTTACATCTGAAAGCTTGAGGTCAAATTTTGTAAATATTTTTCATCTAATTTTTTTTAACTAAAGAGGACAATGCAGCTATTACATACAGAAAAAGTATTATATTTGTGGATTAGATTAATTAAGAAATGCTGGTGCAATTCCCCAGAAAGCCAGAAAGAGATAATACCCAGGTTATCTCTCCTTCCCCCTTCAACACTTTGAACATCTGGGGCAGCCTAGATTCAAATCCTATCTCTACCTTATGAAAGGCACCTGCCTCTTCTTGTCTTATGACTCTTTTCTGAACACTGAGCATTAAATTTTATCCCTTTGGGGGATAAAGGGATAAAGGGAAAAAGGGAGACAGAATCATTCATTAGATCCTATTTTTAATTGCTGAATATTCTGAAAAATATCATGTCCAAAACAGTCTGAGGCAGTTCTTCTTTTGTCAGTTTAGCCACCAATCTGAAAACCAGGTGTTTACAAAAGCATCCTGTGAAAGCAATTGAGGATGCTTTTTCAAAGTCTGAAAAGAACTGATCAGATTGCTTCTGCCTACTAGCCATTTAAAGACAGAGTGCCTTGAAATTTTGCTTTTTGCATAGTGATTCTTTTCCATCTCTTGTCCATCTTGTTCATTGCTGGCTAATTACCATCTTTGCAAACTGTCTGCATGGTTAGATCTCCTTGGAAACTAGCAAGGCTTTGGAAAAAAATAAGTGTAAGTCTCTGTATTTGAGCTCAGGAAAGGTTTGCTAGCAGTAAAGTCAGGCCGAGGCACCTCTGATGTCAACTTATTGAGACATTTACATGAATAACAAAGTCATCCGATCAGAAAAGTAATAAAATATATTTTCTAGCACCTGCTGACCTCTTACAAACCCCTCACAGGCCTCAGAGGATGAGTCAGTGTCTTCAGAAAGATGAACATCATACATCTAGTAGACTATAACAGCAAAAGATTCATCCTCATGGGTCAAACRGAGAGAGAGCGTGTGAGCCTGGCAGTCTGTTCCCCACATACACCTCCCACAGTCCCAGCTCTTGCACTATCCATGACCAAGGGGACATCCCTGCCCAATCCCTTGACTGTCTTATAAAAGACTCCTTGTGTAGGGGTTAGTGAAATCCCTTTTGAATCCCCTGATATTGTTGGACTTCACAGCCTTCTGAGGGTTCAGCTTCCAAGGCCCACTGCCGGCTGTTAAAAGAATATTTTCTCATGACTCCTTTAAAATAATCTCCTCCTAGTTGTGTTGAGTCCATCCCTGTACTCACCCCTCCACTGCAGGATCCCACTTTGATCCTCCATGTCACACCTCTCACCTTTCCTGGTCAGCCTGGAGAGACCAGGTTTTCCTACCAGTTCTTGCAGTGAAGGGCACCTGGTGGAAACCCCTGACCTTTACAGGTTGGAGAGCTGGGCAGAGAGGAACCTCATGGGATTCAACAAGGACAAGTGCAGGGTCCTGCACCTGGGAAGGAATAACCCCAGGCACCAGGACAGATTAGGGGTTGACCTGCTGGAGAGCAGCTCCACCAAGAGGGACCTGGGAGTCCTGGTTGACACCAAGTTAACCATGAGTCAGMAGTGCCCTCGTGGCCARGAAGGCCAATGGGATCCTGGCTGCATCAGGAGGAGTGTTGCCAGSAGGTCAAGGGAGGKGATYCTGCCCCTCTGCTCAGCTCTGGTGAGGCCGCACCTGGAGTATTGGGGGCAGTTCTAGGCTCCCCAGTATAAGAGGGATGTGGAGTTCCTAGAGAGAGCCCAGTGGGGGGCAACCAAGATTATTAAGCGACTGGAGCATCTCTCATATGAGGAGAAACTGAGTGAATTTGGCCTATTTTCTCTGGAGAAACAGAAAATCTCCCACTGAAAGGGGATATCATTAACATGTATAAGTACCTGAAGGGGGACTGTAGGGAGGAAGGGGCCAAGCTCTTCTCAGTGGTGRCCAATGATAGGACAAGGCACAATGGGTGTAAGTTGAAACACAGGCAGTTCCATCTCCATGTGAGGAGGAACTTCTTCACTGTGAGGGTGCCAGAGCCCTGAAACAGGCTTCCCAGGGAGATTGTGGAGTCTCCTTTTCTGGAGGTCTTCAAGACCCTCCTGGATGCCACCCTGTGCCATATACTCTGGGTGTCCCTGCTAGAGCAGGGGTTTGAACTAGATGATCTCTAGAGGTCCCTTCCAACCTTMCCCATCCTGTGATTCTGTGATTCTGTGACCTCTCAGATTGCCATCGCTGAATCTGCTTTGGCATCCTGAGATGCGTGCAGTGCAATCTAATGTCATCTGCTTTGAGAAGGTAGCTCACAACCCAGAGTAAAAACAGAGGTGCAACTACCCTTTATCCGTGTTTTATTTTTGGAAGCCAAAGAGCTGTTAGCAGCTCAGGGCTCAGATGGGATATAAAGAATATTATGGTTCATCTTCACTAGTCATGGGATGACAGGGAAACTGTGCACATTCTCTGTCCCCAGAGCTGGCATATCCAATTCCTGGATCATCCAGCACATGAGACTTAAGAGGTTGAGTCTGACACTTTGTGTAAGATATTGTGCAAGTCACTGAACAAAACCATTGCATTGTATTCCTTGGCCCATTATTATACTTGGCAAAGAGAAGGAAAATACAACTCAAGCATAAAGGAGCTCTTTTGCCCTCAAAGTTGAAGAGAATGACACAAACATATTCTCTGTAATGATACAAATGAACCTCATCCTACACACAAATCCAAATAAGTCTGAACTTTGTAAACCTTTCTTTTCCTCCCACCTTCCCCAAAATAAAAATTAGGTCCCTTCTATATTTTACTGTAGAGCCTCATTCCTTCTTTCTCCCTAGCTTTCTTCCTGTACTTTCTGCTTCTGCCTGATTAAGCATTCCCCTGGCCAGACACTTGCTCCCCATGTCTACCATCCCTTACGTCTTTGAGTTTGCAGGACCCCCAATTCTTTCCCAGCCTGCTCATGCCCTCTGATGCACCCACATCAACACACACACCAGGACAGCAGATTGGACCTCCAGAGGAGGACCATGAAAGCTTTTGTCATTTCATTAAAAAGGAATCCATTTACACTCTCTAATCTGAAAGTCATCTTGGAATTGCTGTATTTATTGAAGGAGACTTGGTATCAACAGTAGCAGATGTATACTTTAAATATGCCAGGTGGGGCCCCATTGCACTTGAAATCACACCTCGTGCAAGGTGGGCAACCAAACCTCTGCATTGTTCCTGACAAATTGCTACTCTTCACTGCTGACCTCAGCTTCACAAATCAGCCTTCARTTAGTTTTAAACAACAGAAACCTGTCTAACACACACCTAATTTGTTTGCAAATGTTCCACTCTTATTTCATGCATGGAAAGCGGCTCTGGAGCAGTCTATTTTTACTATTTCAGTTTTCCATTTAATTTTGCTTTAGGATGCACAGAAAGTGTGTTCTTGTTACCAGTCTATTCATTTATCAAAAGCTCTCCTCCACAGGCTCAATACTTTTGCTTACTGCACAGGAGCTCGTTTCTGTTAAAGGTCAACTCCTTTATCAAGCATTTCTTTAAGTGAGCCCCACTACATGTACCTGACTGCAAAAGACACAGAATTCTCATTTCATCCTAGCATATTGCTTCATAGAGCAGCTCTAACAAGGCCATTTCTGTATTTCTGATGTCTATGTGCAAATTCCTACAAGATAGCTCATACATTTCAGAGGCAGATCGTCTCCCTACACAAATSAGGGGTATGTGAAAAGCAGAGCTACTCTTTTCTCTCAAGACATCTGAAGACTACGAAAGCTTTGAATTATTTGTGCTCATGCTGAGCTTTGCTAGCTCCAGAAAAGATGTGTGTGCTGTGCTGGCTGAAGGCTAATGTACCATCTCAAATTCGATTATTATTAAAAAAGGAAAAAAAAACCCATAATACCAGTTCATCCTATTCTGGAAAGACCCATACATACTGTATAAAAAAAATAAATCCACACTAGGATTTTATTTTTGTATTAAGCTCTATATTCAGGCAATCAGTATCAAATGTCATTAAGTTCAGGTCTTCCTGCTCTTTCCTGAAAGTCAAGTTATCTCTCAAAATACTTTAATTTTAGAGCCAAGAGTTTCTTAGTTTTAGAGAGGAAAATGATGATCTAGCAATTTGTTCATTGGAATCTGAATAAATGATGGATTTTTTTCAGCCAGACTGAAAGAAATATGGGTAAACACATCTAAGTAAATCGAGAAAACTCTTTAACAAAAAAAAGAGAAATAAATAGCAAATCCCTGCATAACTCGAAATAACCATTACAAAATCTTTCACATAATCCCCAATTTGGAGGCTGTTGAATCCATTTGAACAACTTTGTGAATTTTCTAAAGCAAGGTAAAATATATATATGCTGAGCTCCCCGACCTCAGTATTTTACAGACAAAACGSCTTTTGAAAAGTCTGAAATTAAACGTCCTTTCCCTCATTAAGCATTTTGGCAAATCCCATTTGCCAAATTGAACTCAATTTGCAAAATGTTTCAGTGCTTACAATTCTTTTTTTGCTACCTATTTCCATACAGAAAATGATAATAGTCAATTATAGCAATTTCACAACAACGCCTTTGATTCTTTTTTTTCTAACATGCTTACAGACCTATTTAACTTGTTCTGTAGCTTAAGTAAAATAACACAGTAAATGGTAGTTTAGACACTACTGAATTGTTTATTCCAGGACAGAAAGCTACTATTTGTTGACATGGAAATATTTTTGTGTGTTTGACATATTTTCAGTCTTTGTACAGTCTGAGATGTTATTTGTCTGAATCTATTTTTAACAAATTTATATATGGATGGGTATAAAATCTGTTGTAGATAATGGTCATTGCAGCAAGGGTATATGGGGTTTTATTTAAATTAAACAAAGAGAAAGAAAAGTCTAGACTAAGACCAAAAAAGTAGGTTCTGTTAGTCTTTGGTTCTGTTTTCACTACATCTTTTTTTATTATTATTTTTAGTTTTATTTTCTTGCCCCCATTTTTCTCTGTGGGTATAGAAAAATGCTCCTGAGCAAAACAACTGCTGAACATGAAAGTCCCTCTATCAGATATGGTKCTTCAGACAGATGCAGCCTGTGGCTGTGCTCTTGCTGCTGGCAAACTTGAGCCTACACAATTGCTAGCTCCACATAGAGCAGGAGCAATGTTTATGTAGATACCTCACAGGGACATTGCAGTAAATAGCTATTTGGAAAAAATACATTCAACATTTAGTTGGGTAACTGTGGGACCAGCAAGATTCATGAGAAAAAAAACATATCTTTTTGTCCCATCTTGTACAGATCATGACCCTGGTAGGTATTTAGTATTTTGGAGACTCCACTGACAAATGTTGATATATCTACCTTTCCTTCTAGCTGAAGTTCTAAAGCAAATCTGAAAACCTAAATACCAGCCAAAAGTTTAAAAGCGATTGGGAGCCGGCCAGACAGAGTGATGGATAAGGCTCATTTCTTCAGGAAGTGGCTGAAGTATTCCACTCTTACCGATTCCAAGTTATCACAGTATCACAACCTGAAGCAAAACATCAACCCGACTGAAATGATGATTTTTTTTAAAAAACTTATTTTTTAAATGTCACTTTATGCTTATTTCTCAGCCTCTTTTTTTTTTTTGCTGTTTTCTTACCTTATTTTCCTTCAACCTATAAACTGCATGGAGTAGGAATGGGAAGAAAGTTCCAAGAAAATATATCTTAGTCTTTCTCCATGACTTCTTTAGGCAGTGAAAGCTGATGAAGCTAGCGATGGCCTAATTATTTAGCTTAAAGGAAGCAGCCAGAATCCAAGATCAAATGAAGCAAGGAACGAAAGAGGTCAGGATGGAAAAAAAATAAAAGGAAGCTGTTGAAACAACTCAAATGATTACTAGAAGCAAAAATGACCAAAAATGGGGGGATGGTGAAGGGGAAGAAGGCCAGCCCAAGACAGCATTATTTCTGAGGTAACATTTGGATGCAAGAGTTTGATTTTATCAGTGTCAGGGTGACTGTTATAAGGCAATGCTGCCTCTGCCTTGCAAAAAATGTAGTGCAGCAACATTTATTTCCTACCAGGCTGCTCAGTAAAAAATGGGTGGCCTTATTGACTGCAGTTAAGTGAAAACCAGAATCAGTAGTGCAGTCAGATTTAGGAGTGCGTAACAAACTCATAGCTGGAAAATGAAGCATTATCCACCCAATAAACCTTTGATGTGTAACAAAAACAGCACATACTGGCCACCACCCTTTACTTGGGCTCTCTGCTTCCTTTGCAGCTTCCTGCTTCTATGCTGTCCCCGATTCCCACTTTGCCTTGATGTTTAAACAGCAGACACCCTGTTTTGGTACTGCTTTGTATGCTAGGCCAGATAAGCACAGATATGGGATAAAACCTTATTGATAGCACCACTAGCTTTGGTGAGATGCATCCTGTGGGATGCAGCAAAACGTGCCCTCAGCTTTCTAGAGCTCAGCCTTTCCACGCGTTTCCAACAGGCACTATCCTGACCAAAGCCTCTTGGTTCTGCTACAAGAGTAATAGCAGGTAGTAATGGATAAGAATAGCAAAGCAGAGCTGGCAGCAGCAGCTTGCTTTGCTCCCTTCTGTTTCCTCCCAGGCCAGCTAAAAAAGTCAACAAGGTGAAAATAAAGAACAAAGTCACTCGCCTCCAACAACGAAAGAGTGGTACACGTATATGTGAAATCACAAGAGACAGACACAGTCACAGAAACGTATTTTCCCCAGCACCTGGGAAAATAATTTTAGCTTTTTTCTTTGTTACTGTTCAAAAGAGTGCAAAAAGTTAAATTAAAACCTGCCTGGTATTTGTAAAGGAGAAGTGCCTTGCTCTGCTGAAATATCTGTTTTCTGGAAGCAAAAGCCACTGCAATCTTTTCTTGACTGGAAAGAAGTTATTGAGGAGGAGATCTCCATTGCTAGAGATTACCTAAAGTTCTTGACTTTTTCACTTCTCCCAGTCTTTCCATGCAACAGTAATAGCAACATCTGTGACTTGGGAGTAACCTGTTTGAAGTACAGATGGATAGATATTGAGAAAAAAAWCATAATTTAAGGAAGAAAGTTTGTGACTTTTTTGTTTCATTCTTCTTTAAAGAATACAAGAGGGAAAGAATGAGTTATCTGTACTTCAAAGTCACTCTGTTCTCTGCAGTGCACCTTTCCTGAAAACACAACCCTACCAACAGACGATCTTTTTCCAGCTCAAACAGCTCATCTTTGTTACTGGTTTTCAAACTGTTCTCCCAAAGTCTGGCTTCACTAGCAGGTTGTTGAAGTGCAGTATCAGCTGCAAAGCAGCAATCTGTCCGCTTTGCAGGAAAGCACAAACAGGCACTTGCCCAGAGCACCAGAGCTGTGTGTTTGTGGAAGGACATCCTAAACTAGGAAAAGATTAGTCAGTGTAGGTGATGTTTTACAGAGCGACCAGTCTGAGTCATCTCAGATCCCCTCTCTGTAAGTTGTTGTCTCCACAGTTTGGATCAATATATAGCGTCTCCTGCCCCTTCCAGTAGGTAAGTAGTAGAAAGCCTTGAGCTCAATCTGCAGGCTTACCTCATTGCCTAAATTACTGGCTTCAGGACATATTGATTGAATCAAGTTCTTTCTTCTTGACAAAAATATTCTTCTCCACTCTTCCTAAGCTGCGTATTTATGATAGCTCATTGATCAAAGCAAAGCAAGCTGTCAGGATATGTCTCTTCAGCAGCCAACACCTGCCCAGGAAGCAGTCTGAATATTCAGGCACAGAGCTGTCTCAAGGCTGTTCAGCAGTGCGGGCGAAACCGTGTTTGGCTGCCCCAAGGATGAGAAATTGAATGGAAACACCCATGCTCCAGGGAAGGGAGGGAACAGAAAATTACAAGGCAGGGAAGTGCTTGCTTCAGAGCATCAGCTGGCATGGGCCAAGCAGAGGTAGGCAGCATGCTAATATTTAAACATGAGGATAGTTGGCATTGGATAGGCCAGCTAAGCTTCTATTTGTGCTTCAGCTTCCAGAACCAACCAGGAGCACTCCCTGTTAGTGACATTATAGTGCAGGATTAAATAGTTCAGTTGTCTATATGAAATGTTACACAGAATCACAGAAGGGTTGTGGCTGGAAGGGACTTTTGGAGCCCATCTAGTCCAACCCCACTATTCAAGCAGGGACACCTAGAGCACATGGCACAGGGTAGCAGCCAGACAGGTTCAGTTGATCTATATGTTTTGTAGAGCATTCAATGTGGGAAAAACTTAGGAGGAAAAAAAAAAAAAGCATGAGAAGAAAGTTCTTCTTCTCCCCAGATTCTTCCTCATGTCTGCCCACAAAGCTAAAAAACATTCATTTTTTTCCACACAATGAGAAGGGAAAATATGTGGAGAAGACATGATTTAACCAACCCTCACATCACTTCCCATGAAGGCTGAGCTGTAAGTCAGTAGCTAAGGCATTTTTGCCTTAGAATCAGAAGATTCTGACAGAATCAAAAGGTTCTGTCTTCTGATAGAGACAGAATCTACTCAGAAATGCGCAGAGAAATAGCAAGGAGCAACAAATGCGCAGGTTGCAACAAGGAAAATTTCACTAAAATATGAAGAAACAATGTTCTCAATGTAAGCAATGCAGCCTTCATGCCAGACCCAGAGAGACTGGGGAAATTCCTATCCTTGACTCTGGGTAACACAATATAATTATGAAGCAGGTCCTGCTTTGATCTAGAGACCTCTAGAGGTCCCGTCTAACCTGAAAATTTCTGATTTTAAAGTTAAAAGAGCTACCACTGGGAACATACATCACTTACATAACTGTACAGCAGCTAGAGCATGTAAACACCAGCAGTTTAGCATTGATAATACTCAGGTCAGTGTGTTTCCTTCATGCTTGCTCTTTCTCCAGATACACCCCACAGAGATGAACACCTCAGTTTTAACAATATCTCTCAGGAAATGTTGAACAATTGACAATCAAAAACTGTGGCATTAGCGCCACATGACATTAACTGGCAGAAAGTAACTGCAGAAAGAAGTCTCTCAAGGGGCATATCAGACAATGATGCTTAATGGCAACTCAGGGTGACATTCATCTGACAGAGAGGTTTCTGATGTAAAGCATGTGGCTTTACACATGAGCATTTGCAGCTAGTAAGACCCGTCAGCACTATGAAACAGCAATGATCCATATTCCAGGAGCTGTCAGTCATTTTGCTGCATGCAAATAGTAGAAACGGTGTAAGACCTGACTTTGCCAGGTTGTGCAACTCGGGATGAAGCACCTGAGCTCTCTCTTCTCCTGACTCTCCTCTGCTGCTAGCTGCAGCGGTAACCATAGTATGCATTTTTCAGGTGCAGTAATACATCTTTCATATCTTTCCTACCTTCTCGGAAGAATTAATACTTCCAAGGAGAGGCTGCTTTGTATGTTGACTGTGGATCAGACAAGGGGGACTGAGATCAGGAAGCCTGGAACAAACTGGCTAGACATGTTGTGGCATCTTGTCATCACCAAAGTGTGTATCTCCCCTAAACAAGACACCTTGCGGGTCCTGCTTTGGGGCAGTACRTAGGCTAGACACATTTTGAAGTCCCATGCATTGAAGTCCCCACGTTTTGAAGACTGCATGCCTACGGCTACAGTCAGCAATAAAGTTGCTCAAGGAATGTCACATAAGTCTGCTAAAGGTTAGCAGAGGTGAGCACCTACCTGTCACTGCCCGTTCCAGGTGGAMAGGCAGGGTTTACACAGTTGGCCCCAGAGCTGCACCAGTGCCCAGGCTGATGGACATAGGGAGTCCATGAAGGTGCATTGACTAAGATACAGCTGATAATAAAATCACAGCAGCTTCTGCTTCTTCACATATTCAGAATTTGACCAGGCTTAAGGAACAGATTAGGATCTCATTTATCTGTAATGTTTCCCTTTATCATTTTCTTTTCTCTATGTCTTTCTTCACCCTTGATCTTAGCTCATCAGTTTCCAGATGGAGTCAGTTCAAAAGCCAGATGGCTGAGGGTGAGACTGTGTTCAACTTCCTTCAACCTGTATTGTATATCTGGTCTGAGCTGATGTTTTTCTTATGCTTTCTGCTGCTGATACCCATCTGATTATGTTTTAAACTTGCAATTGGTCTTCTAGCAGGGATCAGTGTTTAGGAAAAGGAGGTAAATGCCCTTCACATCAGAGGTTAAAATCTAATTTTATTRAAAGAGGTAGGATATCTCTCTGAATTCTTTCTATGTTGCTGTGAACAACTCTTATATAAGAGTCTTTGATTTTAATGACAAGCTTGCACACTTGTTATTGCCAGACATCTTGATTCTATCACTCGGTAGACTTCAGTTGTCTGGCAGACAAAGATTTTTAGCCTATCCACTGTTTTTTTTCCATCACTTTGAGCTTAGTCTTCGTTGCTCAGTTCTCCCCAAAATTGGGTAGGACAGCTATTTGTCTCCCCTTGATAGCTCTTTGGGCTTGTCATTCCCAGCTTTTCCTCTTCATTACCAGTTTAAGGTGAAAAGGTCTTTGCTTTATTTCTTTCAGACAGGAGCATGGGAACACAAGTAGGAGGAGTGAGCGTGAAGAGGTATTGAGTATTACGCAAGCATAATAGACCATCTGCCAGAGAGGATCAAAAAGAATTGTCAACTGAACACATAGCCTGTGATAGAGATAACTTGGGCTACCCAGGGGAATATAGCAAATGAAAGTGTGCATGCCCCAAGCCAGAGCACTTATGTGGTGTTAGCAATAGCCTACAGAGAGATATAGTCTGTCTGCTCAGAAGAACAGCATCTAGACCACTCTGAAGTGCGCCCTCAGAAAGCACCCTAGGCTTTGGCCTCCTTCATTACACGTGCAAGTTGGTCAGTAGTAGCCACTGGGGTCCAAAACAAGGGATTTTTGCACAGCTGCACAGACTTTCAGGAGAACCTTCTGAATGACCTTCTGAAAACAGTTTGGATTCAATCTAATGTATGTCAGCATCTCCAATAAGATATTGATAGTCAAATGTTTCCAGGCATCTTTGCAGGTTCAGAATCTGTAATCTTTTTACACTGCCTTCCATACGTAACAAAACCTAGGCTATCTGCCTTCCCTTTGCTTCAGTGTAGCTCACTTAGTAGAGCAGATATGAAAACAGCATTCTGGATCCATTAGCGGTATTTTCTGTATCAGAATTGGTGAGAATCCAAGATGAAAGTTACAAGGTCAAATGACTACTGAAAATGGAATAGTGTTCTTTTCAAATCATATATCAGCATAATTTTCCATCCTCAGTAATGAAAGGGCCAAGAATCAGAAATGAATGGAAATGTTTGTATTTCATGGAGGCAGAGTGTTACTCAGGCTGATTTCTTGCAGCTGTACAGGCTTAAAAGAAATGAAAATAGTAGCAAGTTATTTTTATCAAGTTGGATTAGAAGGCAGTAATGAAGCAGGTAGTGTGAAAAAACAAGGTATAATCCTTGCAGTCACTTTTCCAATGATAAACACACTTCAATTTGCATTTCTTTTCTGGTAAAAACTGCTCCTAAAATAAATTCAAAACACAAGCATGCTGCTTTTAATTTCATATTTATGATTCTGTGTGTGCAAATAAGTAGTTGGTCCTTGAAGAAATTTGACAAGTCAGTGTTTATTGAACATCAAACCAAGACCAGATAATGTTCCCAGCTGAGTGAACAGAGATCTCATATTGATTTCAACAGTGCAGGACAAGATCGTAAAATGATATTCAGAAGAGAATTATAATGATTGCTTATAGTTATTTAAAAAAAAAAGGCTTAATTTTTCGGTAAATAAGAATCTTCAGCCTTATACCTTCTAATAACACATGCTTTCCCAGGACGGATTGCCTGTCTCAGTAAGAGCAGTACAGTCTGAGTTCATCAAAGAAGCGAATCCTCCTCTACTCAGGGAATATCTGTCCCTGTGCCCTCAATGCTCATCAGAGCTAATTTTGCAAAGCTCTGAAACAGTGACTAAAACAAGCCAGAGATCAGGCAACGCATTTCAAAGGTTTCCTGTCTGCTCCCTCTGTCTCACTTCTTTTTACATGGCAAGGAAGAACAGAAACAAAAAGTAAAAAAATAAAAAGACTCAGACCTGGAACAGGAAACTGAACAATGCCGGACTTTCCTTGTACTTTGGTTGGTTTTTTTTCCTGATGTCAAAGGCTAAAAATCTTACAGGGACGATGGGGAACAGAAATATTCACCTGRCACTGTCAAATACTCCACAGATAAGTCCACTGTCAGGATGGTTTGTGAGCACACCAAATTTGAGTTGAATGCTGAAGACTATTCAAAAGAGGCAAACTTGGACCTTACAAATGCAAATACCTTCGGCAGCTGCTTAGTTTAAAAAGGTTATCCTCATCCTATYGGGAAAGTAGACAATTACATGCAAATAGAAATCATATTTAAAACTAAGTCTGATTGCAAATTATGTAAGTGCAAGAAAGTTCATGAGAACAATAACCATGTTTTTTAAATTAGGGAATTCTTGATACTTTTGCATACAAACTATTCACGTGTTAAATGAGATAAAATTAATCTGCCAAATTACAACATAACATTTACTCAACTTTCTATAGCAGCCTCATACTCCAAAATGATCAGTTATCATTTGCAGTAGTCTCTGTTGGACCTCTCAATTGTTTTGCAGACTATCCTTAATAGGACAATTATATTACAATATACAGACAAAAACAGACTATGAGCATTTCACTTAGAGAGACATGCACTTTATGTATCCATTTTTAATTTGTATAGCACAATGACAAGATCTGTGAGGCACTACCAAACTACAAATATATTTAATTACAAGTGCTAAAATGCTGAAATTAGCAATGATATGAAAAGGCTGTATTCACAGCCATGAAGCTCATGAGAGCATCTCCCAAACAGCTAGCCTTTAGTTCTATGTTGACACGGGATTCCCATTATTCTACAGACTTTAAGTAAAATATGTGCTTAAAGAAATTGGATTGTGTCTCCTCAAGACCATTCTGGAATAGGCAAGACCAGGTTAGTATCGCTGGCTGCATCTTTATTACAAAATTATATATTCGTGAGCACTGGAACCTGACTGCCTCCATAGTAAAATTATTAGAAAAGCCCTTAGCATGGTTTTGGCCAGTACAGAGCCAAGTGCACACAATTCCTGGCTACATTTCAGGTGTAAGCATGGGGCATGGACCATTCCCAATAAGAAGTCTGTGTGAGACTACCCCTCTTTGGAAGCAAAGGGAATTTAATAGTACGGACGTGGGTTGTGCCACTTCATTTAGTCTCTATGCTAAAGAATAGTCCAGGGCATACTTAACTTACAGGTATACACAAAGTACTGCCACAGTGAAGCACACTGAACCAGTCAGGGACTTATTTATGAAAACTCCTTCTCGTTATCTGCTAGAAAATGAAACAAGTCGCTGAAATCCCCTGAACGTTGGCTGCACCTTCCTAAGGGACTTCAAGTCAGCACACTATCACTATGTGGCTATTGCATTCAAACAAAGAGAAGGGAGATGTCCAGAAGGAGTGCTTTTTTTTTTTTTTTTTTTTTTGCTTTTTTGCTTTTTTGCTTTGCAGGTTAATAAAATGTATATGTACATTTGCCTTGAAGAAAACCAGAGAGAGAAAAAAATAGCTCTCCAGTGAGATAGCAGCTATTCACTCCTCAGTTCCTGGAATCATGACAGCCATTACATAACTGAAAAGAGAATTAAATGAAATAAACAGGAGAAGCTAATTGGGTTGATACCAAGTGAAAATATAATTAGTCAAAGCATTTTGTGGCAAAGGCACAAGTCAATATCTGGCGGCTCCTCAGCCTCAGCGGTGAACAGGGATCCTGCCATGTGTTTAAAACTTGTTCATCAAGCATTTCCATGGAAACACACAGAGGCACTATCCTTGGATCACTTATTTCAGGAATTGCTGCTCCCAAGTTTCACTCTGGAGCAAGACCTCAGAGCAGGAGAGGGTGACAGCTGCATTTCTGATCTAGGAGCCTCCTCGTGCAGGTATTTGTTGGGTCTCACAATAGGGGCATTTGGGTGGGAGAAACAGTAAGATGGCATCTTGGACAAACAGAGCATGACTGAAAAACTGATCTTAAAAAAAAAAGGGGGGGACTAAAGGAAATAAACTAAATATCTGAGTAATGGCAGCTCTGTAAAGACCCTGAAAATTTTACAAAATAGCTAGATACCTCCAGAGAGGTTTAAATGCCTGCAGGGGTGTTAGGGTGTTAGCAAAGTGCTATACCAAGAGAGGTTTAGRTTAAATGCAGTCACAGGGCTGGGCTATTAGGAGCTGTCCTTTCACATATCCAGATTGGATTCAGCCCAGGCACAACCTCTCTATGCTGAGAAAATGCGCACCCATTAGAAGAGCAGATCTCTGAAGGGAACMTAGGGTGAAAGTGTCAGCCCATTGCTGTGTGCTGAGGGGAACAGAGGCCCCTTGCTCCTGCCACCAAACCTGCGGCCCCTTGAGAAAATGTAGCCCTAATCTCTACCTGCAGCTCAGCTCACGTATGGTAAAAGGCAGATAAAGGTGGTTGTGATGAAGAAGCATCATACAGAGCATGTTGAAAGCACTGGTGAAATTTGCTACAGGAGTACGAAGTGCTTAATTGCTAATTAATTACTTTTACATTAAAAAAAAAAAAAAAAAAAAAAAAGACCTAAAAAAACCTCCCCTGCTACAAAGCAGGCTACATGCTGGAGCATGTGAATGGTAAGCATTCCTGAATGAGGACGTCCCTTCAGTTTTGTTCTGATGCCATTAATAAAATCAGCACCTGTGTCTCTTCCCGGAGGAGCTGCGGTGGTTTTTAGCAGGCTCTGCAGTTTCTGCGGGGCTGATGCTCAGGCAGGGATTTCGAGGACGTGCTTCCCTATAGCGGAGAGCCCAGAAGTGAGGCATGCCGTCTGAGGCAACAGCAGATGCCTGCACCCTGTCTCTGCACTCACGCCAGGTTCCAACTGGGAAGGGAAAGCAAATATTCACAATGCTTTAAATATAATGATCCTCATTAAACTAACATTACTAGTCTAAAATATATTGTATTAAAGCCTTGTGGGCCTGAGGGTTCCTAGGTTGTTTGTGAGTGTGTGCGGGGTCTCTTGCTGCAGTGATGTGGTAGTTCCTGTGGACTGAAATTTCCTTAGGCACAATAGGGAGTTAACCATAAAGTGTGATGCTTTGTCTTTGAATTTTCTGGTTTTGGCTTAAGTCTGCCTCACAAGCTCCTTAAATGCCTTTTTATTGTGTTTATTTCATCATACATTACATAGCATTAGTGATAATCCAAGTAGGCACGCTGTCACCAACTGAGATAAGTTCATCCAGAACTGACTGGTTCGGAACATGTCTTTAAGTGCTGCCACTGCAATCAACCTCAATAACACTCTCTTAAGACACAGTAGCAAACTGCATAAATGACACAGGATGGAGTGTGCAGTCTTGCAGCACAAAAGTGCCATCGGGGGTCATGCTGCTGCCAGCCTCCAACCCTTTCTTTTAACAGTGGCTAGGCTATGGGGCTGATCAGAGGCATAGCTGTCAGCAGAATGGGCCAGAGGGAGGCATTTCCCTTTAAACCACTTTTTTTTCTGGGTGTTTGGGTGATCTCTAAAACTTTACAGGGACTGGTGATCTTTCTCCATAGGGGTGAAAAGCTGCATGTCTCCAAAAACTCACATTGATAGGAGAGACCAGGCTGTCCTTCAAGTTGCAATGCCTTTCCTCCAGGAGAGTTCTCCCTCTCTGCAGAAGAACCCAGGCCTTCCCCAGCAGCAGTGGTCTGCATGCCAGGGTTCCTGTATCCTTCCCTGGGCACTCCTCTATGGAAGACCCACACTACTGGTGCAAGCGCTCCTGTGGGTCCGGGTGCCTGTTTCTTCACTGAGCTCATGACCTCACTGCATCCTCAGCCCCTGCAAAATGCATCTCATCAGACCACTCTCCTCAGAAAACTCCTCTTTCTTGCACATAAGGAATAACTGCATGAAGTAATGAATTTATCTCAAAAGGCTGAGAAACAGAATGAAAACAAGGCAGTTACCATCATTTCTGTTTTTAAAGGCTTGTGGACACTTATGGAGGAGCACAGTATCGTTAGAGAAAGGTATATTTGCATTAAAGGCCACRGGTATATTGAATTAAAATTAAATTATGTTCTAAAGTAGTGTACGCTTGACATTACTGGGAGAAGGTCACACATTTCCCCATCTCAATATCAGTAAGGTAATGATTTTATATATGAATATGCTTGAATTGCTCTTGATCTATGTATTTCACTAAAGCCTTCCTTTTCTTCCACAAGAGCAGGATTGATTCTTTCTAAAAAAAAAAAAAATGTTTGTTTTTAAAACTACTTATACTTATTTAATATTTTCCCCATAGCAATGCGGTTGATAGAAAAAATAGCTCATTTTCTCTGCTCTTCTTGGTGACTGGAGCCCCCAAGCAAATACATTTCCTCATTTATATCTGTGCTATCTCCCAGAAGATCTTTCTTGGTGCATAAGAAATCTCATTTATTAAATTGTGAAGGGGGGGATTTGGGGAAGATCCCAAGGGTGTGTGTGGGGGGGAGATTTGTTTGAACACATCTTGCAGAATCTAAATTTGGCTCTAGATAGGAAATAAGATAAGAAGCAAGAAACAGTTTTCCTTCAACATATTTCTGTTTAGTAATAAACTAAGAGGGGGTGCTCAGCACCATTTGCACTTTTGCCTTGTACATCTGATAGGGAAGCAAAGAACAAGGATGATGATTAGATTTATTAATAGCCAATTGATGCCAGCAATACAGGAAGAAATTGTGTGTTGACTTGGAGAAATAATAAGAAAAATAATGCCTGCCTTTTTGTTTGTTTGTTTGTTTTTTTAATGGCAGCTAACGTACTGGAAGAAGACTCAATGGAGCAGGACATAGAGAGCCCTGTCACTATTCATCAGCCAAAGTTGCCCAAACAAGCTAGAGAGGATCTGCCAAAAAATATAAACAAAGAATGTGCCAAGAGAAAAATCCAGAGGTATGTTAGGAAGGATGGGAAATGCAACGTCCACCATGGGAATGTCAGAGAGACTTACCGTTACTTGACTGACATCTTCACTACTTTAGTCGATCTCAAGTGGAGGTTCAACCTGTTGATTTTTGTCATGGTTTACACTGTGACCTGGCTCTTCTTTGGAATGATCTGGTGGCTAATCGCCTACGTGCGAGGAGATATGGATCATATAGGGGACAGCACGTGGACCCCATGCGTCAGCAACCTCAATGGGTTTGTCTCAGCCTTTTTATTCTCAATCGAGACAGAAACCACCATTGGGTATGGTTACCGGGTCATCACGGACAAGTGTCCCGAGGGAATTATTCTGCTTTTAGTTCAGTCTGTTTTAGGTTCTATCGTCAACGCTTTCATGGTTGGCTGCATGTTTGTGAAAATATCCCAACCCAAGAAGAGGGCAGAAACCTTGGTTTTCTCTACAAACGCAGTTATTTCCATGCGGGATGGAAAGCTGTGTCTGATGTTCCGAGTAGGAGACCTTAGGAATTCACATATTGTAGAGGCATCAATACGAGCCAAGTTGATCAAATCCAAACAGACAAAGGAGGGGGAATTTATACCACTCAACCAGACAGATATCAACGTAGGTTATTACACAGGGGATGATCGTCTCTTTTTGGTTTCACCACTGATCATCAGCCATGAAATTAACCAGCAGAGTCCTTTCTGGGAGATTTCCAAAGCCCAGTTGCCCAAAGAGGAGCTAGAAATTGTTGTAATCCTAGAAGGAATGGTGGAGGCAACAGGTAACATTTCTTATACTTTGTATAAGGTAAATGCTTTGATTTTAGAAAGGAGAACAGTGGTTTTGCTTCACTTTAAAGGAATCACTTCAACAGTCATTACATTTGCAAAAGGCATCAATTATCTGCTTAGCTTCAAAATTAAAAGCATGTCCAGTTTAATTGTCTGTTCCACCTTGCCTACTGAAATCAGTGTTGTTTCTGCTCGGTTTGGAAAATGGGAAAGCATTTCTCATTTTCAAATTTTTTTCACAGCATGTCACCTAGTTATTTGTCGTTCTATTGCAGGAGCAACTCATCCATTAGAACTTTATGGGATAAATTGATAAAAAACCAAACCTCTGTTTGCAACTAACACGGAAGTACCATGGTTCCTGATGCTTCCAATCACCCATGGGAAACAGCAGAATAACTGCTTGATGTATATATATTTCCACCATGAAATTCCTACACTGTTTGGATCCAGTAGGAAGTGATAATGTGTTTGCCTTTCTCTTTTTGCTTGCTTGCTTGCTTGTTTGCTTGTTTGCTTTGCTTGCTTGCTTGTTTGCTTGTTTTTGTTTTAACTTGTTTTAACTTGGGGCCTGTTCCATCTTAGTTCACAAAAGATTTGTCTGATTTTGTATTGCACAGAGGCTCCCTCTACTCTGCAGACGTGCACAGAAAACTTAAAACTGGTATATATTAACAAGGTGTGTTATGTCACCAGAGCCTTGCAGGAAGGCTGTCCACTCATTATATACCATAATATAGTAGACATCAGATACCAGCTGATGCAGAGAAAAAAACACTTGGGAAACATGGCAAATGGACTACTAATGTTTCTTGTTTGCACTAAAATCAAGATAGAAGAAAGAATCTTTCTCTAAAAATGCTGCACCTCTCTCAGACAGAGTGCTGATATATTCAGCTTAGGGATTTTCTTTTTCTTGTCAATGATAACATCAGTTTCTAAAGTAAGTAAATACAATCAGTGGAGGGTAATCGTGACCAGGAAACAAACAAAAAAGAAAACAATATGTGTTGGGGAAGGAGAAAATACTGATGAAAAAAATGAAGAAACTGTATTTGCTTATTTTTCTCTGCTACCTTAGCAAAAGCCAGTAAAGTTTGAGGATGCAGGTTATACATCCCTCACAGCAGTACAGTTTTCATAACCCTGACTCATGTTTTGCCACTGGAGCCAGGAAATAAAGAGCAGTCTCTTACTAGAACATGTGTGTATGTTTCACACATCTTATTTTGTGGTGGCAGAAGAAAACTGCATTTGTCACCATATAATAAACGTGTGAGACAAAAATGGAGCAAAAGAAATTGAAGGGAACTTGGCAGAGAATTTGAAGTGGTAAATGCAAGCCCTCCAGATTTTCCAGGAAGTAGGTGGTACTGAAGAGAAATCAAAGAGATGAAATGTTTACTGTTTCTGGTACATGCAGTAGGCACAGAGGTTTCAAACATCTGCATCACCRTTGGGTGAGATGATGGGGGAATTGCACTTTGTTAGCTGAAACCATTTTGAAAATTCTGAAATACACAAATAAATGGACTTAACATCCCAAAGAGCAGGGGATATTTTCAGGTTTACTGAACACTTTTTTTTCAGAAAAGTGATTGTCAAGTGGTAGAAGTATAAAAAGGATCTTACCAAAAATACATCAAAAGACAATACACTCACAGAGCATCAAACACAGCCCTGTTTTCTTGAGCTCTGAGCCTTTTCCCTCTTTAACACTTCCTCCCTAACCTCCCATTCACATTCATGCACATTCTGGGCTCCTTTTTGGTATCACTTCTTCCAACCAGGCATTATCAGCCTGCCCTGGAGAGGGCTATTGCTCAGACTGGCAAAACTCAAGTTAAAACAGTCCCTATTAACAAAGGGACTGGATGTGGTGATTTTAAAACCTGCAAACTTCCGACTAAAACTACCCATTTTCCTTTCCWACTTTAAAAATATTTTCTAGGTAAATTCTGGCAAACAGTGAAGCAAATTTAGGCCATCGTGTATTCACACTTCAGGTAGAGTGAGAGCAGAAGCAAAAGTTGCTTGTAAGCAGCCATCTCCAGCGACAGAGAGCAAGCAACATGCTACCCATCACATCTTCCAACATTGTTCAAAGATACAAAAAGTATTGAAGCTGAAGCTAAGGAATGTCACTACACCTTCATTAGTCACATTTAGATGAGGATTACTTCTGAGGGCAAAATCTTCACCAAGACACCTCCAACAAAATATGAAGCCAATGTGTATGCTTCCTATAGCATCAGCAAGAACTTAAAATGACACCCTTTAAAATTTTTTAAAAAGTGTGTTATGGATCCTTCTGACATGCAATTTTCCATATTTGTTTATAACAACATTAAAAAAAGGTCCCTCTGGGTTCCATGGATAACACTCATGCAAAGGTTTACTCCCAGAACTGGATAGGTTTGTGCAGGCCTGGTCATGCCGATTTACTCATGGAATGCTCCTAAGTGTGTAAAATTCCCAGTGGCAGAGGAGTGGGTTTGGTCTTGTCCTATACTGCTCACAGGCGTCGTTATTGCAGCCCTCACCATAAGCGTCCGCGGCTCTGCTGAAGACCCAACAGCTCCTGCTTCAGAGATCCATATCGCCGTTCCTCAAGGCTGCTAGATGAGATCAGCTCTGCACAACTCYGCACTGTGAAATAAGTCAGGCTGCTGGGAAGCAACTGGAGAACCCTCAGGAAAGGGGATGGGCAAAAATCCAACCAAAAGTTCCTGTATCTGGAGGACCTACCGGTTACTTCCATCTTCAACAGCCTCTCTTCCATTTTCTGTCCTGCTAACAGCAGATAGGAGGGCAAGTGAGAAATGAGAAACCATATTAATTCTGTAACACCTAAAAATGCATTCACCTTTAATAGGGAAGCCATTTCTGAGGCAGTTGTGCTCTTTTTCGTGTATGTCAAAATAGCCCAGTGGCATTGAAAAATTACCCGAAACCAGTGAAGATTCTTGGACCTAAAAGTCACCAAGTGTCTCACCATCTACTTAGCAGAGTCACAACATTAAGGRTAAATGTGCGAACAGGAAAGCAAAGAATAGGACTAAGACTGCCTTTCTAGGTTCAGCACAATCTGATATCTGACATTAAAAATATTTGTTTATGTTAAAGAATCAAAAACCAAGAACTGCTTCCATATTGCCTTATAAAGACCAGTTAAGTGATTTGTTAGACTATGAATGTTTATTGTGAAGGATGTTGAACAGATGATTGTCTCGAACCAACAAAAATTCTAGGGCCCAAGGATCCTGAAACTTGTTTCCCCTAAAAAGCACTTTAATTTATCCAATTTTTTTAAATATAAAATTAACAACTAGCATATTTAAYCATATTCCTAACAGCCTCTTCCTAGCCATATACTTGAAACTTTTAACCCTTTTCTCCTGGTGAAATCTATTTCTAAAGGAGATCTTATGAACATAAGGAAACTAGTCATTTTAAAAAAATGAAATTTCCAAATGTACAATAAAAGTCAAGAGTAAAAAGTCCTAAAATCTGTGGGTTCTGGAGCGGTGAAGTGGAGAAGTGAGAAATGTTAGGGGAGAGAGAAACTGAGAAGCAGAGAGGAAAAAAAAAAAAAAAAAGAAAAGGAGAGAGTGCCTTGGAACAGTCCATAGTACTAACACAGTTCCTGAATTGCAAGTAGCCTAGTTCAAATCCCTGCTCTGAATCTGAATTAATATGCCAAAACCAGCATTTTTTCAGGACAAGAAAGTAGTAGTAAGTATTTCTGTTTATTTTATCCAGGAAGAACCCCAAACCCTGTAGAGTTGTGTCTGGCCAGCAGGGAGCAGCAGATGACACTCTGGCAATTCCTTCTCCCTCAAAATCCAAAYGTGGAAAAAAGAAGCGGTATCCGGAGGGAAAAGAATGGTTCACACGTTTGAACTATCAAAAATTAAGCAACAAAGCTAGCTACTTTTGTGCTCATACACTCAATTTTACAATTAAACTTATAACACAGTGCATTTATATTTGTGACATTTGGGCTTTTATATTCCTGACTTGCGAGAGCAGTATTTGCAGAATGGTTTATAGATGTGTAAACAAACAGGCTTGTCAGCTGTGGAAAATGTGTGTGGAAAGCAATAAAATGTTCACATAGAGGGTTATTTACATACTAAGTGATGCTATCGACTAGACAAACATCATATAAAGCTGTTCTGCTCCTCACTGCCTTACCCCCTTGGAGTGACTCTTGTATTACCTTTTCACTCCCATCCTAAAGAATTGCTGGTTTTACCTATTAGCCTTGTCCGATCCTAACAAATACCACACTCTAATATGGAAGTTTGCTGCTCCAACCCTTCAAAACRTCTCAGCAGACTTTGCTCTTTCTCTCCAAATAAGGCTCGGTCTGGAGTTTTTCACTAGAATTTTTCTACTGCTCTTCAGAGGAATCAGAATTTCTCACATGCAAGTGTTTCTACAAGGCAAATGGTGAATGTAGATTATGTTGTTGTTCCCCAGTACATAGACTGAAATGCGTTTTAACCAGGGTGAGAAAGGGTGAATTTTAGCCAGAATGAATAGTCTCTTTTCTGAGCTGGATCATAATCATTTTAGGAATGAATACAGTCCTTCGTTTTTTTTTCTTTCTATTTTAAGAGTTGTAGCATCTTCCCTTGGTGTTCTAATTATACCGCAAAGCATGAGGCATAAATATCTAGGTTAACCTACTCATATATCCCCATTTCCCTAGCACTTGCCAACACTCTCTTTTGCTTGTGTTCATTGCTCACATTTTCATTTAGGATTGCTGGTAATTCTTAACATAGAAAATGAGGAATGTCAGCATGAGCTGCTGTGGTCATGAGGAAGGGTTAGAAATGCCAGCAGAGAAAGCCACCCTTCTTTTGCTGGGATGTTTCTTCTAGGAAGCTGCCTTTACAGAGGGAAAAGAGTAGTCTATTTGGCAAAGGGGATGGGGACTGCAAAATTTAAATAAAGCAATTGCAGCCTTTTAATACTCAAACCAAAAGGCAAAATGGCAAAAAAATCTGATTACACATATTAAAAAAAAAAAAAAAGTCTATATTACTTTCAGGAAAAACAAGGGAAATGAATTGCACATTTTGTTCGATAGCTTCATTCTAATTAATGTTAATACAAACATTTTTTAAGGTGTTTGGTAATAGTCCATTATCCATCCTTTGTTCCTTTCTTACTAGCTAGTTGCTCAGCTCTGTAAAACTACAGCTCCTTCCTCATCTCTTCTTATATAATATTCAGATTCAAGTGGCAACTTATATGGTGTAAGATCGGAAGATCCCTAAAAACTGTATTGGAAATTCCTCTCTGTTAAAAAACACTTATACGTAAATGAAGATTATTATATAATTCTATTGGGAATGCAAATCAAATTTTCAGTAGAAGAGCTTCATTTTGTACCTTGTGGCCTTGCAAACCTTTTTAGGTCAGTCTGAGTGTATGGAAAGGGCAGAGTTTCAACTTGTGTGCCCAGTCCATAGACCTTCACTGTCAGCTGCATTCTTTCCTAGCCCAATGACAAKCAGAGATGCCCACACTTTTATCTTTTTTCACCATTCCTTCTCATTTGTGCAGCTACGCGTCATCATCTGGATGACATGCTCTTCTCGGCAAGGCTTGAATAACATAGTTCCTGGCCCAGAGAGATGCAGGCTTTTTAGCTGAGACCTGGAGGAGCTGAAAAAGGGAAAGTTGGTACATTGTCTGCCACAGAAATGGGTGACCCAGCACTGGCACAGGCTGCCCAGGGAGGTTGTGGAGTCTCCTTCTCTGGAGATCTTCCAAACCTGCTTGGATGCAGCCCTGTGCCCCGTGCTCTGGGTGTCCCTACTGGAGCAGGGAGGTTGGATTAGATGATCTCTAGAGGTCCCTACCAACCTCAACCATTCTCTGATTCTGTGATCTGCTGCATATATGGTTTTGGCAGCCAGAGGATGCCAGGATCCCAAAGCTTCAGTGCTGGATCCTGCTGTCCCTGTAACCCTGTTGGCTCCCTCCTCCTTGACCAGCCCAGGCCTTACCAGTCACCACTGGTAGAGTCTTCCTGTAATTGAATAGTATCTCTAAAATTGCAGCTGCAATAAATTTAGCGAACACTGCTGCTTCCAGCACAGCTTGCAAAGTTGATGCTGCAGTGGCCTCAGGTATTTAGATCCAGATCAGGGATAACTGTGTTTTACTGGGGGGAGCACCAAAGGAGAGGATGAGCTACACTGAGCAGCATTGTGTGTCTCTCATGCCCATGTAATCTTCACCACAAAGATATCCATTTTACAAGACCAATGGGATGTTTCCAGGCAAAAAATATAGCAGTGTTACCCAGGTCAAGTGGTTCCTGTTGTAGAATTAATGTAGGGAACATTTTTTCACGTGCTTACATAGTCGAAAATCAAGTTCTCACTCCTCTCAGGGAAGTCCTGCAGGGCAGCAAAGCGCCCTTTACATCTCTGAGCACTGTTAAAGATGACTATTTATTTGATTGTGCTTGGGTTGTCCACTTGGTCTTTCAACAAAGTTAATGAAGGTCCAGAATTGAAACAAGTGACTTGGAAAAGAGAAGAATAAAACTGTCATTTCTAATTCTGGCCTTTTGCCTTTGGTCATTGGAGAGTGTTACTATTTGGAGAGCAAAGATGCTGAGCACCTGAGATGCAGACCCAGTCTAACACAGATTTCAGTCAAGGCAGCTTCTCATCTCTGGAAGTTGTACTTAAATGAACTGATTCTTTCATGTTAATTACCTTGTTCAGTGGCGTTTGATCTTCGGATGTGAAGCTTACTTAACTAGCCTGCTTTTCAAAACTGTGGGAAATATTTTTGACAAAATCTCTTCTTGCCAATATTKCTAAAACATCTTTTCACTTTTCACTTTGGTCTTTACTTACATCCAGCTACGTAATATTTTTTCCTCTTGTTCTGCCTCACTGAATTGTGATGATTTTTGAAATATAATGATTTATAACCATGTTACATTACACTCTGATTAC
The DNA here is from genome assembly GCF_003342845.1 of Nothoprocta perdicaria. Taxonomy (NCBI): domain Eukaryota; kingdom Metazoa; phylum Chordata; class Aves; order Tinamiformes; family Tinamidae; genus Nothoprocta; species Nothoprocta perdicaria. The sequence continues at coordinate 929,240 of NW_020456265.1, read as the reverse complement.
ACTGAGACCTCTCTAAATTATAAAACTTTTATCATTTTTTGATGAAAGTGAGCCTTCACCTTCAGAAAAAGTTTTCCCAGAACTGAGCAGAGCAGTTAACTGAGAAAGAAAAAGTGACCTAAAAGACTGAAACAACAGCAAGAAAAGCTGCTAAGTAAAGCACAAATTCAAAATCAGCACTTGACAGATTAAAAAGAACAAAGCTATGGACTGCAGTTAACCCCACTGGATACGTAAAAGACATGAAGGAGACACAGAAGACTTACAACCATATGCTTTATATCCTAGCAAGATGCTGCCAGCAGTAAAAACTCCATTTATGGTATAGCTTCTGGGTTTCCTGGGGCCATTACATGGGAGTCCTCCCAGGGTTACAGCAAAAACAAATTGCTAAGAATTGCAGTGATCTCTTCTACATTCAGCTATAGTATTTCAGAGAAAAGCAAATGCAGTCTCAGATTCTCAATAGTGCTCTGATTGCTTTTCACCATCCTACCAGTAGAAAGAAACTGAGTTCTAGTTAAACCATCAAGGAAAGCTGGGCTCAGAGGACTACTTGCCTTGAACACTAAAGAAGACCTGACTACCAAGACCATACCAACTAGACCATGCTAGTGACTCTGCACCTGAGCCTAAGTATGTAGACACTGATTTCAGGGTATATATGTGGAACTGCTCAGGACCTGTATCTGCAACTCCTAGCAAGATTAATCTGACCTGCATATAGAGAAAGAGGCTGGCCAACAAACCTGCCTGACACCTTCTAAAAAGACAGGCCTATAAAAGAGCTTATATGCTGGGTTTGTTTTTTTTTCTTTTTATTTTTTTTTAACTAAGTGAGGACAGCAGTTAAGAGCTCCAACTTGAGAATCTGTTACCAAAATAGCTGCATTTCAATGCAGCATGTTCTCTGCTTAGAACAGTGAGATTAATTTAACAAGTCATTTAATGTTAGATGCTAAAGTCCAATTAAGCAATGCTGTTATTATACTAACTATAGCTTAGTATAACAGGATTGGTTTTGATACAGAAAATCATTTCCCTGTTTGACAACCTGTAAGCAACCCACATCTTGTTTTCCTGATGGTACTCAACTCCTCACCTTGCCAGATCTGTGTTGCCAATGTTGGCAAAAAGAGACAGAAAGGGAGAGGGTCTTCTAAGAAAGGTCAGGCAATGAATATGAAATGCAGAAAGAGCTCCTGTGAGCTTGTGCTCTTGCTCATTCATTCTCTCTCTCTTGTTCCCCTCATTCCAAAATAGATTAAAAACAAATTATGAAGATTCCCAATATTTCTGTTTTGACAGATTTTGAGTTTTCATTAGCTGAGATTTCAGTGGAATGGAACAATCCTTTTCTTCAAACATCAGGATTTTCATTAAAATGGGAGCATTTAATTTGAAATATTCCATTCTCAGAACTATTTTAACTAAAGAAGCATGATTTAAAGAAACATTAAAAGCACGAAAGTGCGAAAATGAAAAGGAACAACAAAATAAAGCTTTCACTGGTTACAAGAAAGCTTTCCTCAGATTTCTGAGAGCTGACAAAAATCTATTCAGAAAAAAATAATCCAGGCAGAACATTCGATTTGGCCTCATTAACTTCTCAGAAGTGACCAGTGGGAAGGGACACACACRCTCTAGGGGCTTTCCTGTCCTGCAGAGCACCCCAGGCTGGAGGCTGCTCAGCTCCTGCCAGCAGCAAACGCTTTCAAAGTGCCGGGCTGTACAAAGAGCTGCCCCAGGCAGAGCAGCCGCCAGGCTTTGCTCTGGGCACGGGGTGAGGGCAGTGGCACGCAGCTCTGAGTGCCAACGCAGGCCACCGCCGCAGCGAGGGAAGGCGACGGTGCGCTGGCCAAGGCTAATTTGGGAGCCCCTGGGATGTTTCACTGAGTTCACACCTGTTACTAAAAGGAGTCAAGAGAGGCCAACGTGTCCCTGACATGGCCAAATTGAGGGTAGGAATAAAAGAAGTAAAAGACAACATGAGGAAGGAATCTGGCGAGCATAACTGCTGACCTCAGCCCGCAGTTGCAAGCTTTCCGAGAAGATGAATGGGCTGAGGTTCACACGTACAGTGAAAGTTGCTGCTCACACTAAATCCATTGGAGTAAAAGTCTCTGCGAATACAGTTCCAAGTAGTTTGATGAACAACAGGTCTCATTAGGAGAGGGAATGATACGTACCAAAATATGCCCTTAAGACAAAGGTCGCCCACTGCATATTGGCCCACTGTTTCAGTAAGGGTACAGCCAGCAGGTTAAGCAAAGGGACTGCTCGTCTCTACTTACTATTTATAAGGCCAATTCTGGAGCACTGTGTCCAGTTTTGGGCTCCCCAGGACAAGATATGGACAGCCTGAAGCAAGTCCAGCACAGAGCCACCAAGATGGTTGAGGGGCTGGAGGTATAAGGAGGGCAGACGGAGTTGCATCTGTCCAGTCTGGAGAAGAGAAGCTCATGGGAAACTTCGCAGGTGTCTGGCCCACAGACAGGAGGATGCAGAGAAGACGGAGCCAGATTCTTCTCGAAGGTGCAGGCTGACAGTGCAAAATAGCAACAGGTACAAGTTGCGACATGGGAAATATTTATTAGTTACCAGGATAAATTTTTTCACCACATGGGTGGACAACTTGAAACAGGAGCCCAGAAAGGTTGCGGGATCCCCATCCCTAGCAAATCTGATTGGACAAGAGCAACCTGAACTAATTGACCCTACTTGGAGCAGCAGTTTGCATCATATGATTCCAACCTGGATTATTCTACATTGTAAAGTCAAATCCATCTCCTTCTAGTATTTGACTGCTGGGAAGGATTGTATGACTTTGAAAAACCAACAGCCCAGTGGGCAGCCTGCATTGCTCTTCTATGTCACCTTTGAAGAAATTCTATGTTATATCTGTGGGAGCTATTCTGTGGCAACCACTGGAGACAGCTATGCCTCTGCAAGGGAAGGCAGAACTGTGTAAGGAATCAATGGCTGTGGACAGGAAGCAGGCAAACAACTTTTCTTTAGAAGGTCTGCAGCAAAAGAAAAATAATGAATGTTTAAGGCTGTGCCTCCCTCACAACAGATTTTTTGCCTTCCAGATAGATAATGAGGGACGTTGAGTTGAGCAGGAAACATTGCTGCAATTGCCTGCTGTTCTTTCCATGGGACAGGCTTTGTGTCATTCAAGCTGCCTAAACAAAATCTAAGATGCAAAAGCTAAATGCAATAATCTAATTATTATTATTGCTAATTTTATCCTTATCACCACAACTGAAAGCCTTATATCTAGCCACAGTCTCAAGAACTCTAAGGTTTCTGTTTGGGGAGAGCCCTAAGGGACATAGAGGTTGGCAACTTTTATTCCACGTTTCTGACTAATGCAGAGTAATATGAACTGAAGAGACGGGCTTACAACAAAAGGAGAAAAATCAATCTAATCTGACTATGGCAGAGCTGCCTGGCACCACCATAATAAAAAAGATTTAAGACTCAGACAGCCCAATTAAACTGTGCTGGCATTTTTTTTAACCAAACATTAGGTTCAATTTTCTCGCCCCCTGTATAAAATTTATTACACTTAGATCATCAAAGTTAGAAGAATCTCCTTCCTGTTTTCCTAATTTCCAATTTCTGTTTCCATTAGTCTCTTTTTACAGCAAAAAAACCAACAACTGAGCTATTTTTTTCAGATACTGAGTGCAATATTGAAAGCTTCTCATTGCCAGTGGAGTCATGACAGATGCTGTGAAAAAGCATGTAACAGTCATGGCTTCAAAGACTTCAAATCATTGCAGGATTCCTACATGACCAAAAATCTGTTTCAAGGGCAGTAACCATGTCTACAGTGTTGTGAAGCGGAGGATGTTCCACCTTGCAGACTGAGGGGGAAACACCTTCCTCCTGCTGCCGGTCACAGGCAGGCTGTTTTGGGAATACAGAGACCAGCAGCTGCCTTAGCAGCACAAGAGTTCCACTGCCTTTACTAGCATCTCACTGATGACTTTTGCTGCTTTAGGGGTGACAGTCATTGATCCATCCCTATATAGTGCTCCCTTATTACATCAACTCGAGCATTTCCAGGGCAATTCTGCAGAGTAGTCATTTGAGAAACACAGGTTGTAAGGCCACGACAGTTGCAGGCCAAGACCAGAGCAAAGTGCTCTCATGCAGCACTGCCACCGTCACCAAAGCTGAGATTTCCCTCGGAATAGCAGTGTGGGACAGAGCAGGGAGGAGAGCAAAGGGCTGACACTATTCGCAGGGAGGAAGGGCATCAGAGCACCTAGTGCAGAACAAGCTTGAGCTGGCCCTGYATAACTTCCCTCCTCTAGCTGTTTCTCTGTCAAACAACTGATTTCATCCRTCATTCAAATTTTACACTGAAATTGTGCTTTTTTAATAGGTAGTAGTGAGGAATAATGAAGCAAAGGCAAAGATCTTACTCTTTCAAAAGACAGATATTTCAAAATAGATTCCCTGCTCAATTTTCATCTTACAAATGAATTAGAAACAGTTGAATAAGAGGTGCTTGTCAGTGCCCCAGAACAGCTTATTCTATAACTGTGCTCACATTTCCCTCTAAGGGAAATTTCCCCTCAGGATTCAAAGAAAAAAAGGCACAAAAGGATTTTAAARCCCTTGTAAATTAGTCAAACTCGAGGACGGTTTGGATTTAGGACACAAAGCCCAGGACTCAGTGTTGCTACATCTATCTTCCTAKCCTTTGAAAGGGTATAAAATGCTGGTAGAGACTTCAAAAGCTATCAGTAATAGAAATCCAGTGCAGAAAACCTCCTACYAGTGTATTTCTTACAGTTCTTGAGCCTGCTCCAACGTGGCCCCAGATCTGTGAAGATCCCACTGTCTGTTGGCCTTTGAATTGGAACCTAAAAGGAGGAATTGAGCTGCAGGGTACCTGTCAGTTCCCTAGTGACCCCACTGAGGAGGCACTTAGGACTCTCGCTAAAAGACAAATGTAAGATGAGAAGCTAATAAAGGTATATAATCCTGACAAAGTACCCATATTTGAAACTTTATCTAAGAAAAGGGGATATTTGGGAAGACTCCATGGCTACTGGAGAAAGGATGTAGCCAGGATATCTTTCTCTTTGGATGTGGCAGTAGTCCTACAGTCACTCTGCTCTCTGCAGTCACTGTTCTACAAAGACAGCCCAGAACAAACCTTCAATATTTCATCATACAAACTGTTCAAGGCAAATACAACTGCTGCAAAGTACTAAAATACTCAGTCCATGAAAATAAACCTTACTCTGTCTCTCTTCCTGATCCCGATGTACTCAGTTGACGACCTCCTACCATGATTTCCATCTGTCATATCTAGTGCTTACTTTGCCAAAAAAGAAAAAGAAAAAAAAGCCCAAATCTCACCAGGGATAGGCAGTCTGTGGCAAATATGTGTTACTGATTTCATTTAAAAAGATATCCGAACTAGAATATAGAGCTAGGGACGTCTGCAAACACAAATGGATCTTCAGGCCAATCCTCTTACTTTATGCTAGCCAAGAGAGAGATCAGATCTCCCTGAATCTCTATTCAATAAAAAATCACATCAAGCAGATCAGAAGAATGCTGACAGAAAAAAAAAATCAGGATTTCCTCTGTAAATTGCATCTCTTCTCACCTTAATATCTTGGAAGAAGCAAGGAGGCCTCTCAATCACCAAGTCCTGTTTATAATATGAGGTCTGGATATTGTCATTGTAGCTTTGTCATATTCCCCTCCTCCTCTTTCTTTTTCTTTTTTTTTTTTTTTTAGTATATCTTAACTCGTTTTTAAATGGACCAGATAATCTGAGCCTTTCAAAGTGGTCTTCTGAATGATAATGTAACTCTTGGAGCCTAGCAGCCCAGTCTGTGATGCTGAAAAGACAGCAGCCGAGTGTCACTAACGTCTACAAGGCAAACAAAAGAAAATGCACAGAAAGCAATAAATAATCTCAGCAATTTCTATCCAACACTTGTACAGCACCTTCTACCTGAAAACTGCAGAACAGTCAGCAAGTAAGAGGCACATCTGGTGTCCCACTCCCGCCTTCGGCTGGTTTTGATTTCTGGCTTGAAGCAGTGCCCCGCTGCGACACAGCAACTCATGCAGAGGTCACACAAAATGACCACATTCATCCCCTGGGGCTCCAAGCAACAATGAAAAGCTTCAGCAACGCAATATCAGCAGTCGAGCTAGATGTGAATGATTATATGTCCATCTGCAGCAAGTCGGAAGGGAATATGTGTGAGTGGAGAGCACTGGTGTGAGGCTAGAGAGGGATTGCAGCAGCCCAGAGGGATTGGCATCCAAAGAGCATTTAGGCATAGGTGAGGAATGACGTCTTTAATTTACTACAGCAAATCTTGCCTATTAGTGTGATTGGAATCTATATGTAACAACTGGATGAAAACATAAACAAAATCTTAAAGTTAAGTTGTTGTGTCTGTCTCTGTGCATGTGAGAGACCTGCTGAGCTCAGCTGGCTCATGGCATGCACCGTTTTTTCTGCCAAGCTCAGCGCTTATTTGTGGCAGGCCTACCTCAGAGCCCCCAAACTTTGAAAAATGAAGACAAAGCAAAAGGTAATGCCCGAATGAAAAAAAAAAAAGCAAATAAATATCCTGTGTTCTTTGGCCTGAATATGAACCACTGCTTTGAGCATGTGATTGACACATGAGAGAGCTTGCTCGGTACGTCGGCATCGTAGTGGGATCTCTGCTCCCTTGTCGCTCTCCGCTCGCACAAAGGCGGAGGGCTTGGGGGCTCAGCGAGGCAGCAGTCCCAATACGAGAAGAAAGGCTCAAATCATCATTCTCTTCAAGCTGAGCTTCCTAGCACCGGTTTGCCTCTCAGCAGTAAACTTTAAAGACACAGAGAGGAGGGCGACCCAGTTTTCACGGAGGCAGACTGGCACCAAGCTCCCTCCTCACAGCTGAGCCCCTCAGAAGAGCATGGAGAGGCAACAGATGAGAGCTGTCCCACAGGAACGGGGGACACCTGGGACCCCGCCATGGTCCAGGACATCCCACGCAGCCTGGCGCCAGCACTGGAGTGGCATGGACATGGACAGCATGTTCTCCATGGTCCACAGGAGCTGCAGGACTAGGATTGCTCCGTAGGGACCCTGCTGATGTAAGGACAGAGCACACAAAGACTTTGCGATGCGCTAGTCTAGAGGTGGTGGGGAAAAGGAAGGGCAGGAAGSAGAAAGAAGCCTGGTCTGAGGGATACCATCCTCCACATCCATCCTTGGGGCCACCTGCCAAYGCCACAGACCAGACGCTCCAGAGGTTGCTTCAGTTCAGCTTCCCGAGCCAAAGAACAGCTCCACTTCCTGAACAAGGCTGGTAAAGGGATCCCTCTTCTTAATAACTTTGATTTAAAATCTCGTACTAGAGTTGCAGCACTGCCATCTGGGCGCCTTGGCTGAACAGCAAGCGACCTGGAGAGAGGCATTCTCAGCCCCAAGCTGCCCTCTGTTTATCTGCACTGCTCAGCAAAACCTCGTCCCAGCCACGCTGTGACATTATGGCAGGGGCTTCTGCACGGCGCCTTCTGCACAGCACCAGTGTCATTCCCCAGCTAACTCACCAAAAAGAACAATGTCAGGATAAACCACCCCACCTCACCTCTGCTCACCCTTCCCTCAGCTGGCTGTATCTTTCTTCTCAAATGTTTAGCACAGGTTATTACTTGAAACACAGAGTGCCTTATTGGCACAATTGCAGCCACGCAGGACTTGAGGGGATGGGGAAAAGGAAATTCGAAGCGACTTAATGTTCACTTTGAGGACAGATATAGTTTACTTATGGGAAAAATGAATAAAACAGCAGTGTATTATTTCAACAAAAGGAGAAAAAAAMCAGCACTGATCACCAAGAGTTGCACTGGCACAAGATTAGTATTCATTGTAGAACTGATGCGGTGCAAAGTAGAGCAAAAAGGCAGGTTAGCTAGTAAATCCATATCAGGATTTATGCAACAATTTGGTACATAATTATGAGGCCCTGCAGCATCACACTATACCTGAATGAGGAATCCATGCTGATAAAAGGAGGATATTCCAAGCAGGTGATGATAATATACAGCAACTGTATTTTCCTTATGCTGCGTGTAATTACAGTGAGCTCGTTCTAGAAATATCTTGAAAAAATAACAATACTGGGGAGTACCTCCCCATTTCACAGCCTGTAATATCTTGAACTCTTGTTGTGATACATCTGGACGCCTGGTGCTAAAGGGTAGCTTGAAGAGATTTATGATTTGACAAGAATTTGCCAGAATTTGAATGGAATTTGAACAGAATTTTCTCAATGAATTTTTATCTGCAGATTGTTCGAAAACACTGAGTTTATAACAGTGCGGTAAATACCAGGAGAAGTGTCTGGGTAGAGGCCACTTACATCCACTTGATCACTCCAGTCTCCAGCAAAGTAATAAATGAGTAACAGGGTTCTATAAATCATTTTGTAGATATGGCTTTGTGGGAAGCAAGCTATGTGGGAAGCAAGGTTAGTAAAGTGGAGGAATTGGCACAAATTAAAATATATTTGTTCAAGCAGAACATCTTGCTGGATCAGAGGCTGAGTTTATAGCAGTAGTTTGTCATTCTGGGTATTAGAGTTATATTTCTGGTTATGTACAATGTTCTTGTGGAAAAGTTTTGTTTACAGCACAAAATCCTCTTGATTATAGAATAGACATTTTGCAATGGGCTGCTACCCAATGGACATTGGCTTGTATGAGGTTTAGTCAGTTACCAGAGTGCATGAGAGTATCCTGAGCTCACTGAAATCAACAGAAAACTTCCTATGGCCACGAGTAAAATCTAACGTTATGGTCATGAGGTCTTGTTACATTTGCATAATAATCACGTTGAGATTTTTTTTTCCTCCCAGACCATAAGACATTACATTAAAGCTATCTTACATGCTGTATTTCACTAAATATATACTGCTGCACTCTTCAGTGCAGGTTTTCTACTCCATCCTCCCTTTCTTCATCTTAGAGTAATTAAATACAAGACCATTTGTTGAGGGAAAAGAAAGAAAGAATAAAAAAGAGGCAGTGCATGGGGAGTGCCGAGGACATGCCTTAAGGCCTAAATCAAGAGAAGGCTCACACCCCTGAGCACAGCAGGCTCCCCAGGGTTGCTGGGCTGCAACTTCCAGAGCCTCCCCAAGTCTCAAAACCAGTGGGAGGGGAGAGCACACCACGCTGGAGCAGCAACATCTCCACAGAGGAAAGGGAATAGCAGGGTGCAGGCCGGAGCTCGGTGCCAGGTCAGACAAGGCAAAGGGCTTGCTGCACTGCAGACAGGCAGACAGACAGACAGACATGCTCTCATGGCCTGGGTGAGAGCAACTCTCCCTCACCTCAYCCCCTGTCTCTTTGCCTCTGCCTTTGAAAAGTGAGCACCTGGACTACAACTGCACAGCTCAGTAACAGTTTGGGCTCGTTTTCTAGGCAATCTGCATGGATGTGAGCAATTACAAAGCAGGACCATCAACAGAGATTCAAGCCCTGCATCTAGCGTTGGTAAAGTGCTTAATAACAACAGCCCCTCTTTCCTGGAGGAGAACATTAAATATGTTCAAAATACAGTATTTTTTTCCAAATGATAGTATTTCTTCCCTCCTACATCATATCTACCTTAATCATCTGACTCCCACATAACTGGCTCGACTTCAATGACAGTCTCCTCTACTTGTTTAAAAGTCATCCTATTTCCACTGCCTTCAAAAAGGCATGATTTTCAAGTGAAGTTATTAAGTTTCCAACACAAGGAATAATGTGTGGGTGCTATTGAAGTAGACTCTCAGGAAAGAAAAAGAGATTCCTTCCCTTTTAACAGAGGGTTGGATGTTTCTTCTCTCTGGGGCCAAGAGAAGCCTTCATTTACAATGATCTTTTGCCTATTCCCCTAAAAATGGGTTCACAGGGTCAGCCCAGTGATCTAAATCTTATTCCATCAAGTAAAGCAGGAGCCCTTTCMAGCGAGTACCCTTCAGCCATAGTTCATGGTGCTGGATGAAATGCAGAAAAATACCCGAAGTATTCCATTATTTTAACATAAGCAAGCCATCTTATGTCCAAAGTTTTCTAGCTTAMGCATTAAAGACAAAGTCTGTGTGACATGCACATTCAACCTTCTCAGGAACTCTCTCAGGATAAATCCATCCAATTACCTCCCTGGAAGATGTGCARTTCAGATCCCAGTTGGACCTGATCTGTCATCACTACCAGCAATTAGATCCTACCCACGGGCCTGATCCCCAGCCAGCCACTGAGCTCCTCACTGAGGACACAGGGAAATAACTCTGGAAGCATTTCTGAGGTAGCACAACTGAAATCTCCCTTCAGTTTTGACCTACAGCAATTCACCTCAAACTTTGTGCTTGGACTGACAGCGCCATGGACTTTAATCAATATTACCTAGTTTTAAGTAGCCTTACACTAGCCCCATGCAACTGTGGATTTTGTCAAATGATACCAGTTTACTAATTTGGTTGTGACACTGACTTAAAAAGAGAGCTTAGAAATTAATCTCAAGCCAAGTCTGTGTTTTGTGAGAGTTTAATCTTCTTTTCTGCACAGCTCTCACAGAAGCCACCAAAAGGCACCACAGATCTTCGTTTACCAAATCATCCCTCTCTGAGGTTTCTCTTCATGAGCTTCCCCACTTACAAATACCTTTTGGATGTGTTTAATTTCTTTGAAGTCAACCAGACTAGTGGACACAGTGGGGTTCAGGTCATTAAGACAAAAAGGTYCATGAAAGTTAACTTCAGGATTAATGAATGAGACCTTCCAGCTGGTGTTTAGTCTTAAAGACATTTTGTTGTTTCTCAAGCCTTTCAGAGCCTCTTAATCAAACTACAGCCTTCTTTCAGCTCAGGATTATACCTGAGGCTGTGTCAGTTTGACATACCATTGGCTGTCATTCTCTAGCAAGGAGAGAAAAAGGATAGACAAAAGGAAAAATAAAGTTTTCTTGTCTCCCACTGCCCTCCCTCAGGGCAGATCCTCTCCATACAGGGGATTTGCATTCAGCTCAGGTGCACTGTGCTTGGCAGACACTTTGACACTTGCTATTCTGAGGAGTATCTCACCTCAGAATGCCAAAGGAATGCCAAATGTACAATAGGGAGCAGAAAGTGTCGTCAACACCAGGAACATTGTGGCCCAGGACAGTCACATATATACTGATAACATCTTACCCGAGCAAGTTAAGCTTGCTCTGTTCTTGCACAATTCAGAGCTACTCTGGAGGTTGTTATTCATGTTTTAAGCTATATTCCGGTGCTGATGACCTGCAGGCACACCCTGAAAGCCATATCTCTCCATGTCSTCATACAGCAGTTGCCAATAACACTTTGCAATGAACAACAGCATAAAACCTCAAGAAAATAAGTATTGTGAAGTTGTGTAGAAGGGGCCTGTTTGCACCTATGCAAGGCACATTTATCCAGCCTAGGTTTTTCATCACAGAGTTGCTGTCTGTGGTGCTCCAACCTGGCAGCCCTTCAGGGCAGTGTAGCATGGCCGTGTGAAAAGAGCAATCTTTGGGCTAGCCTTCAGGTTATGGTTTTGTCCCTACTAGAGAGCCAAGCGTAATGCAAAGTATTATGCTCAGCTCCATCTGYCTAGATCTCCATGGTCCCTGAGCATCCACACCACTCATGGTGGGCCCAGCTGATCCTCTGCTTCATCACACTTGCCAAAAATAAGGAGAGAAGAGGAAAAATCAAACCCATGCTTTCCTCTTGTCTCCTGCAGTTCATGTAGCTTGTAAAAAAAAATGTTATTTATTTTACTCGTAACTTCTCTAGTTGCTAGGTTTTGCTAGGTTTTCTGGGGTTGTCTCTTCCACCATAGGCCTTTCCTGACTATCCCAAGAAAAAGGGAAGATCTCTTCCTGGAGAAAGCATCATTTACAAAAGGAGTCGGCCAGTCTCCTTCCTCTCTGCCCAGGTCCTTCTGCTTCTGGTCTCAGGCAGACTCCTATTGCTGCAGTATCTAAAGACTTTATTCTGCACAAATGAAAGGTATCAGAATTTGTCCTTTCCTTCCATGCATCAGGAGAAAATGTGTCAGATGTCATAGTTGCTTTAGTTCTTTTCTTATTTTCTGTGATTTATGTGTTTGTCTTAAAAAGGCAATGTCAAAAATGCCATTTCTCTATCTTCTGCCTCTGTAAAAAGAGATAAGCTCCATTTCGACTGTCCTTACTCTGAGATGGAAACAGTTGACAGTTACTCTGGTCTCAGGCGATGAGGAACTCGAAAATAAGATCATGTACTTCTTATAGAAATCAAATGACAGGCATCTAGTGGTTTTGATAGCACTTTAGTATTCTGTATGAACTGGCCTGGCAAGTGTTATGCCCAGACAGATTTTCTTGCATAGCCCAAACAGGAGATGAAGAAGGGAAAGGCTAAAGCTCTCCACAGTCGGATTGCTGCCTGCCAAGCTAGTACAGAACCATCTCACCAGCTGAAGAGAACCAAAATAATTATCTACAGATATAATGGGATCCTAATATCAGTAAGCAAATCAGAGTTATTACCTGACCCAGGAGTAGCAGAGGGCTTCAGCGAAAGCCTTTGGCAATGGAGTCCCCCTTTCCCTTAGGCTGTGGTCTCTGAGCTATAATTCCCACCCTGTGAGTGCCCTCAGCAAGAGAACAGGTCTGAAGGGTCAGAGCAGGCAAGCAGAGAGATGTGGGCACCCTGAGGGCAGTGCAGAGTTACAGGCCTCCCCTCAGGGACGAAAAGACAAGGTGTTCAACAGAAGGTCACCCTATGTGAGATGGTTTCTTTGTTGCACTCAGGCTTCATAGCGGCTGACCTAGAAGCTCTGGTATTCACCTGAAAAGGAGGAGGACCATCAGTTGTGCTACTGGCCCCTTCACATATCTACATTTGGATTAATTTCAGTGAGATGGCTCTATTTAAAAAGTATGGCTCTTCTAGGGAAGCCAGCAGCTGCAAGCAGGAGAGCTGGGAGCTTGTCTAGGCTCTTTGATGACAACAGAATTAACTGCAGGAAGTTTATAAACTATCCCCATATGATGGCACCAAGTTTTAGCAGTGGCCGGTCTGATTGTCTGTTCACTGCTGTTTCCTATTTTAGATGTCATGTTTATGTTGTGGGCTTGCATTCCCACCAGAAGCCTCGGAGGCAAGCAGAGGACTGGGATCAGGGCACTCTTGGTGCAGTGGCTTCTTCAGTGGCTCTCCCTGGCTTGGACTCAGACTTAAAGCAGCAGTTTAAAATTGGCTAACTAAGGTTGTTACAGCTCCCTGCCAGCTTTCCCTTCTCTCTGACAGACATTGTCACAGCTGGTATTGTTATAATGGATACCATCGTTTCTGCACCCTGTGGTCTCTTAGGGTCTTTACAAAAACTTACCCAAACCCCTGGTTTGGATGGTACAGACATGAAGTTATTAAAGGGCTACATCACAAGATTTGGAGAAATGGTGCAATCCACAGCACTTACGATAATTTAGACACCCCGTGGAATGCACTGTGCATGTGTCTATGCTATCTTTGGGCCAGTATTGCCTCTCAGACTTGAGAAATGCTGGTGCTGTAGCTCAGCACAACAGGCACCTCCCACAGTCACATTCCAGCAGGCTTAATGAATGCACAAAAAGAAATTTACTGTTTTGTCAGCAGGAAATGAGCTGCAAGGAACCATTTATCCCTGACTGCTTTCCGCTCCTTGCTCAAACAAAGTATGCAGTCAAAAGCAGCAAGGACCCACATCTTCCACTGATCGGATAGATCCGTGGTGCAAAACACCTCTGAAATCTCTGGGTGCTTTTCCAGCCTTGGGTCTGTTTGCTCTACCAGTAACCCTCCTAAAACATTCTCTGCTGCCAGCCTACAGCCCCAAGGCAGCAGCCACTCAAAATCAGGGTGTTAAGGTTGCTTCTCTCATCCCACTTCTTCYGCAGAAGCCTTTGCTCCAGACATATCAGTGCCCATGGAAGATCCCCTCTGGCTGACCCATGAAGCCCAGCAGTTCCCTCAGACAGGGTAAAACTTCCAGTGACAGAAGGAGACTGCATTAGTGCTCTTTTGCACCACTGAAGCAGCACAAAACAGCATTAACATAGTGAAGGATCTAGTCCATTAGCTTTTAAAATTAGCTTTCCCAGAGAGATGGAAGCAGTTGTGAGAAAATAAGATTAGAGTTTCCTGCAAATCCAAACAGTCCTCCGCTAAAGCATCATACCTTATCCACTGTAATTGTAGCTATCTCTTCTCAAATATGATAGTGTAAAAAAACTGCAAAGTAACTTTTCCTCCACAGCTGCCATCTTAATCTGTAGCTTTCTCCTGTTGGGAACATCGCTGCTAGCTACAGCATTATCTAGGAGTTCTGCAGCATCAGGGCTCTCATTATGTTCCTTGGAGATGTTTGCAGCATTTTCGTTCAAGGTACAACAATACCCCAAGCAGCAGTGGGACGGCCCTATGGGCAGCAGAGGCAGTTGTGGTATTGTTGTTAGATATCTCAAGAGCTCAGGAAACTGGATTAAGCCTTTCAGGTACGAATATGTCAGGTCAGGGCATTACCTTGGGCTGATTTTCTGTGAACGTGTCCTTTTGTTGTCACTCACCATACATTGCTGCACTTGGATTCATATATATTCATGTGATTCAGCAGCTGCAGGATGAACTGGAGGAATTCCCCAAAAGCAAGGGATGCTGAAGCACAGCCCCATTCCCGCAAAGACCCATTCCCTTCCAGACGTAATCCACCGCCTTCCAAAGGCCCAGGCATGTGGCAGGAAGACGATTTTGACTTCTCTGTGTCTTGGATTGGGCTTTTACATTTTTATTGACTTTGGACACCTCAGTTGGCTGCTTGAAACCTGTAGCAGCGAGGTAACTGATTAGCCCAGGAGGCACTTGTTGGAGCTAGAGCAGTCGCCTCATATGGGCACCATATCACATTTCTCATTGCCATTATCAGCKGAGAATGTGAGCCAGACATTCACCAGCTTCTTACCTCACATGCACATCAACACACAAACTACCTGGCCAGTTTCACAGTGGGATTTTGCTAAATAAAAGCCTCTATACTTCACCAAACTTTGAGGAAGTGAAATCCTCCCTGAAATACTGGGCTCAGAGCCTGTATTCAATCATGGGAGCAGCATGTGATTAGCTGTGCTTTTATCCCTGCACTGGCRTCCACAAGGATCATGGCTTTTTCACATTAGTATGCCCAGTGAAATCATTGCAAACCCTGGCTCTGTGATTAATAATGTGTTAAGCCACAGTTCAAAATTATTTCACCTCTCCAGTGGTTATGGGAACATTTAGAAGAGTGATGGCTGGACGATCTACTGCCAACAGGCTGAAAGAGCCATCATTTGTTACAGGGTTTCCTTGCAGCAAAATGTGTAATACTACCCTGTAAACTGTGCAGGAAAAGAATCATGAGTTTTGCTACAGCATTTCCCTGAATTTCCTAAATTAGAAGTCAAGTGAAGCTTTCTGCATTACCAGTGTTTYCGTGTACAGGGAGCAAGTGTGGGGAGAAAGAGGAAACACCTCTACACTTTTCCAAAATTTTAGACCCAAACATTTCGGTGCTGTGATGGTGCAAGGGAGTTTTGCTCACTGTGTAAGTTGATTTAACTGCACTTCAGTATTGTGTGGTAATTAGTTGTTCGGTTTCACAATGTGCTTGTAATAGCCTCATCTATCCATCATTTCCCACTTATTTTCTTGTAACAATGTCTTAACTGTCCCAGTGACTCTCTGAAGTCTGCTAATT
The DNA here is from genome assembly GCF_003342845.1 of Nothoprocta perdicaria. Lineage (NCBI taxonomy): Eukaryota > Metazoa > Chordata > Aves > Tinamiformes > Tinamidae > Nothoprocta > Nothoprocta perdicaria. The sequence goes on along the minus strand of NW_020456265.1, from coordinate 913,442 downwards.
GTCTCCTCATTTATGACATTTAAATTCTCTTCTCCTCCCTTCATATGACAGAAGTAATTTTCATTAGATGATAATCAATCTATCTCATTAAGTGTTTGAAGGGTCTGAGGATTTCCAAGGCTCATATACCAAAGATTTGTCATTTCGGTCACATGAGAACTGCAAAATCACTGATCTCTGTATATCTATGTGTGTAAAACACAGTTATCACTCCAGAAAAACACGTCCATATTGTATGACTTGATCCATCTAATCAGCCTTCTGTTCCATTTCTCTGCTGCATGCCTTCTAAGAGACTTTAGGGCAAGTAACCTTCCTCTACCTCAATTTCCCATTAGGCAAGGCGAAGCCAACCGTATTTCCCTTCCAAACATTATTACTACTATCCTTTATGAGCTTCAATAATCCCTTCTCCACTGAGATTCTGGATTCTGATGTAAACTGATCAGCATAATACACTGCTTGCTCGTGTTACTGTATTTGCATTGACCTCCATTTCCACTAAAATCAGAATAAAATGTAATTTACAAATTGGTAGGAAACACATGAAGCAAGTAATCCAAGGCTGCACCAAGCGAATAGCAGCTAATACTCTCTGTGCATAGGGCCCAGCATGTGCCCATTCTGTAGCTGCTTCTTAGATAATGTGCAACACTGGGGTTTAAGCTTTTTGGGGTAGTGGCTGCATTTTGCACTTCACCTCCAGTGCTCACATGCATGCTGGGAATAGTGATTACAGTTCTTTCTGTCTTCTCTTAGAAAAATTTGATGAAAAACAAAACAAAAAAAAAAATCCTCATTGCCAGAGGCAATTCTGCCAGGGCTGTTCACGATTAGCTAATCAGGAGGCAACGAGCATCAACCCACCCTGGCCCTCAAGGGCACTGACTGGAGAAGGAAGGGGAAGGAGCAGGGCTGGCACTGTCAGTCTGTTACCTGTCCCTGCAGCATCTCCCTGGCTTAATTGGACAGCGAAGGGCTTTCTGTGGAGTTTTTGCTCCTTTCTGGTTAAAAAGGGCACTACTTGGAGTAAGTAAGAAAGGGAGGTATGTGCAGACATGGAAAGTGTTTTTTCAAGAGGGGAGAGAAGGATTTGCCACATGGCATAAACTTGGTTGTACCCCTCATTTCTCCAGTGCCTTTTTGAACATCCTCCAGACACATGTGCCCTTGGTCATCCTGCCTGGTCTCCAGGATCCTGCCTTCTCCTCTCAGCCTTTATGATTTACTCCATTTGAGGGGACACCACTGCCTTTAAAGCCATCCCTGTGTGCTCCTAGGTCTGGTTCACTGCAAGTATAGAAGGGGTCATCAACCTTTCAAAGACAGTGTGCCAAGTTTCATCTTTCTTCTGCATAGTGGAGGTTGAAGATGCTGTAGGAATGCAGCAGGAGCCAGGGGATGCAGCCTCACAAACAGGCAAGATGTTTCCTGGCATCTGTGGAACTGTCTGGGATTTCACAGGGATCCCATGGAGGTGTAAAGTTGTGGAGATCTGACTCAGGTCCACAGTCTGGAAAAATGTGAGATGTTGACGACTGAAGCTGGATATGGGCTTTCCAYTTGCAATGACATGCATGTTTTTTAAACCTCACATTAAATATCCATATAAGGCAGCAGCAGCTAGGTATCATTTTTCTCCCTTTTAGCTCTGAAACTCAGAGTTTGTTCAGCTTCATTCTCAGAGAGGCAGGATATTGTCAGAGTGAAGGATGTCCAGTTTCAGCCAAGTGCTCATTGTACAAAGCATGTATCAAGGAATAGCTCCAAATTAGCAGTGGTCTGGCAGCTGTAATAGAAACTGCAAGAAGGGACGATATAATTGTTGGGCTTGTCATGAGGAAGAATATAGTCTGCAGCTGGTGCACATAAATGCTTCATATCTATATGGGAAGAAGAAGAAAWGCAAGGAAGGCACTGAACGAGCTACACCAGGGCGCAGCAAGACGTCTCCTTCAAATGCTACATTCCTGCCGCAAACGCCCACCATCCTGGTCGCTACTCATCTACCTGCCTGTCCAGTCAATTCACAAGTACCTTTTGCAGCAGTATCTTCCAAATATTTTCAAGGTGTTGCCTGTTTTCCTTAGGTTAGACGTGTACACACTTTGAAATCTTCACAAGCTATCTCTCCTGGTAGAAGAGTGCCACCTCATGACTGGTATAGAGGAATGAAGCAACCTGCATAGGTGAAGCTGGAAGCACTCAAATGCCCATGATCAGGGAGGAGGAGTGCAGCTTGTGCCCTGTGTACAACCAAGCTTTCATCCAGGATCATGACACCATGATCCAAAGGCTCTTTGCCCACACAAGTGCTTTGCAGTCATAATGACAGGCAAAAGGCTCCGCATCTTTGCTGAACACCAAGCCCATCCTCAGTATTAAATTCATTCCTCTGTAAAAAAACACAGCCTGAAATACACAGACCTTTACACAAAGTGCTTCTTGTTTCAAAAGACCAATCTTTTTGAATCAGGACTCCTTTGCAGGACCATAGGTACCTCTCTCTGGTAGTTGTGCTGCTTTGAACATCAGCACCATCCTCTCCTCACTTGCCCAGAGCCCTTGCTCCACAGCTATCCACCTCTTCTTTAAGCTCATCATTTTTCCCATACTAATAAAACTTTAATTTTCTTCCAGCTGAGATAATGTATTATTAAAACTAAGGAGAATTTCTCTACTCTGTCACCAATATGAAACATTTGTGTCAAAACCAGACACAGCACATTCTGGTGGATTAATTTATCTGTGCTCCTCTTAGAAACAGTTGGTTTAAATATTTACAACAGATGAACAAGGAATGGAACAAAATATATTTTTGCTGGGTTTGGCTTCTTTTTTTTYCYTTTTTTTTTTCCTTTTGATGAACTCAATCACTGAGAAAAGAGGTATATTGAAAAGTCCARAGCTTGAAATCTGTGATTTGTACTTTTTTCCCTCCCCAGAACAGAAATATTAAGACAGCAGTAGTGAAGCTTTTCTAAAAACTCTAGTGCTGCCATTCTCCTTTTTTTTAGACTCATTGCTAGACACTAGGCAGTAATTAAAACTCAGAATCAGCTCCTTCCTTGCAACCTCAAATGAAAACAAAGTCAATTAAAGCCAAGCATAATATTAATTTTTCTAAAATAGTCATTGATCTACCAGCAGGTATATTAATAGCACCTATTATTACACAGGATGTCAAGCAGCTAAAATATGAATACAAATTTTGACGTAACTTGAATATTAACTAGCAGTTGAGAAGAGAAAGATTTTGCATCTCATTCCCTGAGGCAGCCAGTTTTTGCTCAGTTCTGCATTTCAAAATATGCTGCTAAAGTTGACAGATAGCCAATGTTATTAACCTGAAAGCATCAACTTATCTTAAGTCTTATCCTATGAACTGAAAAAAAATCAAAAAAAAAAAAAATACCCACTTTCTATAATTCAGTGGGAGGATTTTAACAGCACAGATGATTCGCTTTGCATAACTGCTAGAAGGCCTGCAAAAGTTCATCAAGAAGCTGAGTTACATTAAGGCTAGGATTGGCTGATTCATTTGTTATGATAAAGATAAAAAAAGCTAAAACAATAAACCTAATTTACATTTTAACCAAAGCTCATTTTAATGACAGATGAATTTTTAAATTCAGCAGTTTCCCACAAAGAATATTTTTTGAGAGAATTGGCCTGACACCAAATAACAGCACAAACAAATATTTGGTTGTTTCGACCCTTTTCCAGCATGTAAACAAGAGGGTGTAGAGTCCACTACCTAAAGCCATCATTTAAAATCCTAGCACRTTAACCTGGATAGATATTGCTGCTCTCCCTCAAGCAAATAAGTTAGCACTGGGCAATATACAACACAGGGGACCTCAGCATTAAGCCCCTTCTGTTCTCACGCTGAAGACCGAAACCAAGGTCATGCTTCAATGTCCGAATAAAATCTCCCCTTTCACCAAGGGTTATATTGCCAGCCTAGTACGAACCAAGCCGTCATGGGGACAGGGTCTGTGAGGGCTGAAGTGGGGCTCTAGGATCACTGAGAGAACCAGAAAATGGCTATTTTATCTTTTTAGCCACGGCTGCAAAACAGAACCAATCAAACCCTCACACCCAGCATTTTGCAGACTGACACCTGATAAAGCTCAACCTTCTTGAGCAGAAAACGAGACTATTCAGTGATGCTGTCGGGGTTTAGAGCTTCTCTTCCAAAGCCTCCAAGCACCTCTAAGGCTGCATAAGTCCTCTTGRGACTCTTTAGGATTAAATATAAATAGAAAATATCTTCTCTGGAACAAAGATATTTTTTAAAAAATTGATTTCTCCAAGTTCTCTCTTCTAAAAGCAAATACCACCTACCCACAGCTAGCTTGTTTTCCAGCCCACCTAAAAAAAATCACTCTTATAAAATTGTCCCACTGAGTAAATTTGCTGCTTGCCAGAAGTCCAAGTGATTTGGGATGGAACATCATTTCTTCATTTTATACTGGATTTCCCAACACCATGTCTCATCAGTATCTGCTGGGCAGAAGCAACTGCTCTGTCTCATCCTCTTTCTCCTCCTCCGATTTCACAAGAGCTCAACCAGGCTTCGGCTAAGTCATAACCACAAATCCAGAAACAGCCAACAGAATACTTGGTGGATGATTCAGAGATTTTTGTTGTCAAAAAGCTAGGGATCTATAGTCAGTTCTTAAATTTTACAGCTGCTTGTTCACACTATATTGTCTTTAATCCCAGGTGAAATTTTTATAAGATGTGTGAAGCTTGAATGTTTTATTCTCTTCTTAAATATTGTATTTTGCAATATTAGCCTGAGCACTATGAAGAGGAAAGCAGTTCCTATCCAAATTGCATATAAAAGCTGAAATTTTCAAAAAGGCATCGGGGTTTATAAAAGTGTGAAATTTTTAAGTGCTAGAGGATGCACTTGCCTTTTCTTCATTCCCTGTTYGGCATTCATATCTACCTTGTTACCATCTTCTGCCTCCCCAACAAGGAATGGAGAGAGAGAGAAAGAGAGAGAGAGAGAGGGAGAAATTAGCTGCCTTTGGCTTTTGCAGTTAGCCTTTGGGTCTATGGAGGGCTGAGAAGAACAGAACCTTTTCTCCTGCTTTCTTCCCCAAGATGAGTAACACAAAGGCTTGGGCAGTTTATTCTTCACCCTTCTTCTCTCCCAAACTAGTTTTCCTATAACTTGCTACCCTTTTGCAAAAGGTAAGAAAAGTTGCTGCTGGTAAAGGAGGGACTCTCTTGAAATTCTCTTAAGAGGAGACCAAAAGCCAGGCAGACAGGGCAGCAAATTCAGCTGTGACACTGCACCTCAGCACTCCAGAGGGCAGCCAGGAGGCCCATGTCCTCCCTTCTCCTCTTGGGCTTATACGCTCTTTTTCTCTCAGCAGCTGTGAGTAGGTAGAGACCATAAAAAGGGCCATCAAAACTGAGTGCTTTCCAATGCCGAAGGAACCAAACTGAGATATGTGTGTGACCTATTTAGTTTTTGAGGTTCCCTGGGAAGAGAATTAAAGGTGTTGTTTGTGATCAAGGAAATGAAACAGGAAAGAAGCATGAACTCATGCAATGGCTGTGATTCTTCCTGGAAGAAAAATATCCTTTTTTTTTATTGTATTACAGAAGCAACCTAGCAGGGCAACTGGGTAAATGCAAACTCAGCCCAGCACTATTAGCCTTTGCACACTGTGGGCACCTTCCCTGCCACCTAGGACCCTCTGCTCCGTGCTGCACAGGGGCCCCAACAGCTTAGGTCACTGAAGCTGTCCAGGGCATGGTAAAGCCAGCTCCACACAGAGGAGAGAGGTGGATTTGCTGGCCAGAGTTCAGGAATAATCCTCCAGATCAGTAAGGATGGATTTTAGAAAGGTCAAGCCAGGGGCCCTACTTCATCAGAGCTTCATGTTTTAACAACACAGATAGGGCCACACTACTGCGTCTTCTTGTAGGCAACATTTTTGGGCTCTGACAGCCTCTGCGGTGGGTCTGACGGTAGAAATAAAGCACTTGCTCAGTGCTGTTCCAGTATCTGAAACGCCACCAAATCTATAAATGTATCTCAACAGTGAAGCACAGAGCAGCGTACAAAATCCTGGTACTTGGTGTTCCAGCGAGGCAAAATTGAGTCTCCTGTTTCCAAGGACTCCAAGTACCAAATGTGGAACGTGCTTCTTTCTCCGGTCAGACACGGTGTAACTTGAGACATTAAATTTCACAGATTTCGTTGACAGAAAAATGCAATCATCACCCACTTGAAAAGCACAGCTGAAGAAAAAAAAAATGATTAAAATTCATACACATCAGGCTGCTGGGTTTTCTGGGCTTGGCCTGAATGTAAGGCTAAATGAAGGTTAAATATTGGCTGAACAGTAATTGCACCATATCTTTTGAGGAGCTATGTATTGAAAATGTGTACAGAATTGTTTGCTAAAAGTGGCAGCACATTCAAGATTGACTCAGATAAGTTTTGCCTTTTGCATGTATCATATCTGGGACTAATGCTCATGCAGACAGAAAGCAGGGAAGTAGACACAAATACTCTGTGAGGCATATTTAATCCCTGATAGGATATTAACCAAATAAATTAAAATTTTCTTAGGTAATATTTTTTTTTCCCACTGGAAAGTATCATTTCATTGACAATGAAATCTCCTTCTGAAGGGGAAAAAAAAAGCATTTTTAAAATTCCATTTTGAAAAAGACTAAATATGGTTGTCTTTTTGCATTTTAAATGCTGTTTTATGGAATGCGTTGAGTTTGAAAAAGTCGAAATAACCAACAGGATGCTTTGACTGAGCCAAGTTAGAACTTGTTTAGAATTTAATTTAATGGCAATTCCAATTGAAAATTCCACCGAATTGAAATTATGACTCCTGAGCAGCTTGTTTTTCTATGCCTCTATTTGCCTCTTGTGTAAAAGTGACCTAGCAGTATATACCGCTCCTTCTGGATGTGATTTTACTATCATCCTCAGCAACCAGGCCAGGCTCTGTGGCTGGCTCCAAGATGACTTGCCCTTCTGGCTGTGGAGCTTGTCCCACTCTCAGCTGCAAGGTTATGACAGCAGCTACCACAGAGACTTCTGGCCAGAGCTCTCAGAGAAAGACTTAGATCAAAGGCATAAAATTCCAAAAGCAGTGATTAGATTCTTGGTGTGATTAAATGTGAATCATGAAAACACAAATACCGAAATACTCAGATGACTTATAAAAAAAAAGATTTTAAAATCACCTGCTATAAAGTTTGAAAAAAAAAAAAAAAGAAAAGAAAAGGAAAAAAAATCAATTAAAGTTAATACAATTTTCACCGGTCGTTCCTATAGGAGGACACAGTGTCTGTCCTTCCTCTCCCCTTCCACAGGCCACAGTGTCCTCCCTCAGGCCTCTGCACCAGGGCCAACAGCAGCAGCCAGGCTGCTGCATAGCCAGGACCTGGGGAGGACACACAARCTATTCCTAACCCGCAGCATGAGGATTTTGTGTACAGATCCTCAGGCGTGCTGAAAGAAATACACGTTGAAATGCGCTCGGGCACCTGTCCAGCTCAGGCTGCTTTCAAGAGCTTTAGGGGTGGCTCAGAGTGAGATGTGCATCCATTTCCAGGTGTTCTTCGGAGCCAGACTGTCAGAACCCCTGAGAATCTCCCTTTGCTAGCTCTGAATGAAAGGCTACATACTYTTTTTTTCTTGCTCAGAGAAAAATTTGAAAAGAAAGAAAAGCATTTCTTGCCAGATGCACACAAACACAAAAAGGAGAAGGAACTATCTTATCAGAGCATTTTAGCTGCCATATTTTTTCAAAAAGTCATGACTTTTTTTTAATTGAGAAAAAAAAAGAACAAATTAACAAATACAGAATGTTTCTAGCAATAAATTGATGGCACTGTTGGAAATTTTATTCTAGACCTCTTTCTTTTTTCTTCTTTGAGGCAATCATTTTCACACCAGGGAGAATTGTTTAGCGCAGATTTGACAGTGAAAGTCTAGATGAGGGAAAGAATATACTGTACACATGTCTGCTGCATTTAAATCCTCTCAGCATGTCCCTTGTGGCACACAAATAAAAGAGACCTAGCAAAGCTAAGCAATTTGACTAAGCCCACACAACGTGCCTGTAGGAAGAACTTATATTAAAATCAGGAGTTCTTGACTCTCCACCTCTCAGTTGCTTTTAGTAGCACATACTGCTTTCTCATTCTCCCTAGCATGCAATGACGGACTAAGAGAAATCAAATCCTTTGCACAAAATACATTTGAGACCAAACAGTCCTCTGACCATCACTCTGCCTTGCAGCACACTGCTTCATGAGACGTGAAAACCACAAGAGCAATCCTCAGACATACATCCAGGAAGTCACTGGAGCTTCTGTGAGCTCTGTGTCGGAATTTAAGAGATTAGGCGCACCTTCAGTTAAGCAGCTCGATATTAGTGCTACTAGCACAGCACTTCAGTGAAACTCCCCCATCTTCTTATACGAGCTCCAGACAGATGCTAGTTCTAATGCCACAGGTTAACACCTTCCCTCTGCTCACAACTGCTGCAGCACCACAGCTTCCTCATGAGCCTTGACACTGAGGCTGTAGGAATCCTTCTCATGGTAGGAATTAGGCACGCAAGGTAAAGAACTTCATACCTCTATTTTCTGTTTCATTTTTGGAAGGGCACTAAGACACAAAGCAAACTCTTGATGAAGTAAATAGATTGAAATCTCTACAGCAATACCCCCACAAAGGGCATCGTGAGGAAATACGGGATGGAAGCACTGGAAGAGAAACATCGCAAGGCTCAGCTGCTGAGCAAAGGCCCCTGACCAAATTCACAGCTCCRGCACATGAGTGAAACTCCTCTCACCCCAGAAGCGGGGACACCACGGTTTTCTGTGGATGCTTCAGTCCCACGCTGCTACATCCTCGCTCTGTGTGAGGCCTATTTCCTATGCAACAGCTGAAGTGTTGCTCTCCTTGGGTGTCTGGCCCAGTTTTGTGCAGCAGGAATTCAGCCTCATTCAGTTCACTGCCGGAAGAATGTTGAACTGAACTTCTAAATCTGTCAGATCTTCTTATCAAACAGAAAGACATAGTAAGCAAGGGGGTGTAGTGTTTGCCCACCTCATGTCATTTACAGCCCTTATGCCTGATAACTCCTTTTTTTTCTGTCTCAGGAGTGGATAAAATTGAAAAAGTTAAATTATGATAAAGACTATCATAGGTAAAACAAAAACTGAGTGGGGTTATATGTAACCTGACCCTTTGTGTCAGATGTGCACCTCTACACATAACCCATTATCCCTATGTTTAGGCTGATGCAGAGCTGAAAATAACTATATTTTAATCCAGACTCATGTTTGGTTCCATGATCCTAGAGTATCTTCTTCTCTCCTAACTCTCTTAACTTTTTCATTATGTTTCATTTCTGATAGTTTCCATTACAGAGAGAAATTACATACCGTAAAGGTATAGGACTCAATGTATCATTGCCTAAGTTAGCATGAAATCACAAAGAGAAATTACATAGTGTAAAGGTATAGGACTCAATGTATTATTGCCTAAGTTAGCATGAAATCCTAAATTAAGTGCACTGTGAGAGTCACTCTGGGTCACCACACCAAACTCTGTAAAAACCAGCACTGAGCATGAGTCTAAATAATAGTAGACAGCAAGAACAAACTGCAGCCAGAAAATAACTTCATGGGGCTGCTTTTCAACAGTAATGAACCCAGAGGTGGCATCAACTTCGTTACAAACTCTAATCAGTCAAAGCGGGGTTGTAGCCTTGCTGCTGTCGGCAGCGGCAGCTCGGAAGAATTATTCTGTCATTTCTGCAGACGGCTTCGTGCGAAGGCGAAGCTGGAAAAACGGCTGACGCGGCGCCCGGGGATGGCGCCTGTGCTACAGACGGGCCAGAGCTCGCAGCTCCCTTTGCACTCCCAGTTTCTCAAAGTTTTTAGGCCAGCAGTGCTGTGTATTGAGGAGAAACCTTGGCCACCAAAGTCAGGAGGCCTGATCTCGGCTCCCTGCAGGTCTCCTGTGTGGCCCCCATTGAGGCAGGAGCTAATGCCAAGCAGCCACTGAAGGAAACTCAACAAACAACATAGCTGTGGTGAAACCCTGTCGTGGGCAGGTGTCCGGTGTCCCCCATACACCACACTCCTTGTGCCAGGAGCCCTGGCCACCGTATGGGTGGACAACATGTGATCCATGAGGTAAAATGGGTGGACAACATGTGATCCATGAGGCAAAGAGGCCTTAGCTCCTGGGCTGCTGGGCCTCTGTGACCTTCAGCACCTTGCCCATTGATTGGAAATAAGACGATATGTAGAGGAGTAAGCAGAGTTTTGAAATACACTGTTGTTTGGTGGCAGGACTAGCCAAAGGCCACTTATTTCCGATAGAGATTCCCCCTCTGCCATCACCAGTTGTGTGGAATCCCCTTCACCCTTTTCATAGCTGTGGGGACTCRGCAGGACTTGAGAGACAAACCTCGAGGTTTCCATTTGACCATGACACTCTTTCTTAAGCAGATGAGTCATTCCTGTTATACTTTTAATTAACTTAAAATGAATTATTTCAGTCTCTTAATATTCCTGCTGATTTAAAAATAAAAAAAAAAAAATCCAATTAATGTTCAGCTAAGTAGCTCCAAAGACTCCCCAGCTCTTGTCTGTCCGGAAGGGATTCAATTAAAATGAGACACTAGTCAAAACGGCAAACCACAGTCATTTTGAAAGGCACTGTGCAATAGATATGTGAGCACATACAAACCGCACAATTACAGCATAAATCATGCATCGCTGGTAAGCCTAAAGCCAAGAACTCACTCGCTCCAAGTGCAGCCTCGTCTCTCAACCAAATGTATATTGCAAATTTACAGTGAATAATAAAAGTCATATTCCCTTTTGCAGCAGAAAGTATAGCCGTGGGGTATTCAAAATGTGTGTAATTTAGACTGTAATATATAGCAGGGGCGTACACACAGGAAAGCCCAAGGACTCTGCTAACTCTTGAGCACAGGGATCTCGGAGCCAGCACAGACACCAGCTGGTGAGCCCATAGGACACAGAACTGCTCAAGCACGTCCGTCCCYTCCGCTTCCAGATCCACACGGCGTCACTGGCAACCTCTTCGAGAGTTGCTGCAATGGTGGTACATTTTAAGTTGGAATCCTGAAAAATGTTTCTTCTGTTAGTGATCACATACCTGCAGAGAGCATTACTAGGTATCTCTGCCGCTCTTGCATGCACCCATCAGCAGCTAACGTCTTTTGTTTAAATTCAATTGACTTCCTTCAAAAATCCTAATTTTTCCATCCTAGCTCTGAAAGGGTTCTATTGAACTGTGGAAATTAAACAGGTATTAATAAATCACTGTTGAGTGGGAGCCTAAATGAAAAACTGAGACAGGCCAACGTTTTAGATTATAGTTTTTTAAATGAGCTCTAACTCAAACATAATTCAGTTGAGCTTCTTGACTTCTGCAGAAAATTATCCTCCTCCCTCCCCACCCCTTGTCTCCTGTCAAAGGAACTTTTCCTAACCATAGCAGCAGCAGCAGGAACACTGTGTACTTCATCCAAGAACAGCAAGGTAATAATGTTTCAAAGGGACTTCAGTGTTTTTTAGCTTCATCTTATTGCTTTTGCAATGAAAACTCCCAATTTCCTCCTCACTGCAAAGTCAAATTTCCGCAATAAAAAAAATGAAAAAAAAAAAAAAAAGGAAAAAAAGAAGTGAAATACTTGAGTGTGAGGAATGTCACACTTGTTTGTGGCAACCCATTGGAGGTGGATGGTCTTGGTATGTTACCAAGGGGTATCCAAGGAGCTGGTGGTACACCAGTGCAAAGAGACATCTGAGACAACCAGGCAGCTCTGTGACCAGCAGTGACCACGGATGCCTGCTCTGGCTCCAGCCCAGATACACTTCAATCTCTGGGGCCGGGAAATTCTATCAAATCCTGCACCGCTTTCTGGGTCTGCTGTGGATCTGCAGAGCAAAGGACTCTTTCTGTGCAAGCTGCTGCATGTCCAGCATATTTTGCACATGCATCGTGATCCATGAGCTTTAAAGTTCCTCTGCCTCTGTCATTTTGTGGGAAAGAAAACCTCCTTTAGGCTAAAATTCGCACAGGAAAGCTCCCAAGAGATGCTTTTGTCCTAAGGTTTCTGGAGTCCTTCCTCCCTTCACAGCATCTGTGAAATGAACAGAAAAAAAATGGTAAGATCTTTATATTCCCATTTGTGCATTGCTTGAGGGGTGAAACGCAAGCATGGCCTGTCCTGAAAAAATGAGAAAAACACAGGCTTGAGTATTTCCATCAGAGAAGAAGAAAGAGAAATGGTAACTACCAAGCATAGTAAAAATACCTTCGCTTTTCTGTCTGATTCCAAACAGGAGGTGAGGAGAGAGGTAGCAAAAGTGCAGCAGTTTCCATGAGAAAGTTTTCCCAGCCCCAGCCATCACGCTGCAGCTCCTCAGGGGCTGCAGTCATGTTTTGATGGGAATGCTGGAGAAGAGCTGAAGTACTACAGGTGTTAACAGCTGGTATATGTCTTTCTAAACATGCTGCTATCAGGAAAAGAAAAAAAGTAGCGTAATAAGAAAATGCAGTTTCACCTGTAAGAAACAAGTTATCTGAGCCTGGAGAGAATGCTCAAGAAAAGGAGGACGGAAGTGTCTAAAGCAGTTTGCACATCCCTCAACAAGATCCTAGGTGGTAAACTACCCTTATTTTCACTTTGTGAAACTGTGACTTCACATGATGCCAACCATTGCAGACAGACAACATGCATCACTATGGGTTGTCATTTGTGTGTACAGAATTAAAAGTTTATATATACATATCTATATATTGCTTATGACAACTTCCGAACTCCTGACTGTAGCAGATTTGTTCAAGGGTAATGTATCATCATTTATTAAGTACTTGACATATACTAGTTGGTTGAGCTTTTCTTCCTAACACATAGCCAATGTGCAAATAATAAATGGAAAAGCCTTATCTGCTTTCCACGCCCATATTGCCTCTTCACTACTGTTGACCTTCTTTTTGGTCTGCTAGGCTTCCTTCTTCTATGACTGAGCATTAATCTTGCATTATAGTGCCTCCCCAAGTTACCTGAGATGGGAGATRTTCTTCAAGTTATAGCTCTCCAAATGGCCAGGCATTTCTTCATTCCGAAGACACCCTGGTTTAGGCTTTTAGTGTGGAATGGCTGCCCCTCATAATGTACCTTTAAGATATACTATCTTACAGGGTTTTTTTTCCATATAGCAGTTCAGAATGAGGTTCAGCAGAGCTGTATAAGAAGGCAACAAGAAAGTGAATCCCAGGTATCTGAAGCCAGTGCCTGGAAGTTTCACTAATGTCTGTGCCCAAACTTCAAATTAGTTTAGCTGACAGAAGGTTCCAGCCCGTAGTGGGGACCACAGGCTTAAGGGTTAGCTCAAAGGTTTCACAGAAGTCCTTTCACAGAGAAAAGGTTTCACACAAGTCCTTCACAGGCTAAGGCCTGGACAATTGCTAGACACAGGTTAGTTGCACAAATTATCCTCCAGGGAACAACAGGATGACACAACAAAAGTCATGTACATGTTCAACAAGCAATTTGCAGTTCATCAACAGGCAAATTACTCACTAATGCAATACAGTATAAAGAACTTCATTTAACAAAGAAATGTTAAAACTTTGCTCTTGCTCTAAAACTGGCTTGCCACATGTCATCATGCACATATATAAAAGGAAAAGGCAAYAAGTAAGTTGCACATTGTAAAATTGCATTCTAAGCACAACCACATATTATGTCAAACATTACTTTTCTGGCATATGTCTTTCTATGCATGATTCTCTGGCTATATGAAAAAAATAATTAGGGATCTGGGAAAACAATCTGCCCGTATTACAGCCCTTCTCCCTTCTCTGTTACAGGAATGACGTGTCAAGCCCGAAGTTCTTACGTCACCAGTGAGATCCTGTGGGGTTATCGCTTCACCCCTGTCCTCACGCTGGAGGACGGATTTTATGAAGTTGATTACAACAGTTTTCACGAAACATATGAGACCAACACACCAGTTTACAGTGCCAAAGAACTGGCAGAAATGGCCAGCCGAGCAGAACTGCCCCTCACGTGGTCTGTTTCCAGCAAGTTAGACCAGCATGCTGAACTAGAAACTGAAGAGGAGGAAAAGAGCCAGGAAGACCAAAATGAAAGAAATGGTGATGTGGCAAACTTAGAGAATGAGTCCAAAGTTTAGAAAGACCAAAGGAATGAGGGCCATGCATCCTTCTTCCTCTTCTTTCTTTCTGTCCCTCCCGCACACTTTTTTTCTTCCTTGTAATTCTTAATTCTAGGAAAATAAATATTTAAGATGTGAAATATCTACCTGGCCAATTTAAAAGCAAGAGATTCATAGACTAAGCACAGAGGCAGGTTAAAGCTGCAATACCCATTACTTGTAATGGTATCTCTGGTCCCCTCTCTGGTAACAATTAYCGACTTCTTCTGCCTATGTCTGATTCGTTCAAATGAACAAATAAAAGCATCTGGCACATATAATTGGGATATTACAAGGAAAGACTCGTTCATGCTTGTCAAAGAAATGGGCCTTGGCTCCAGCTCTTATAAATTTCCAGACATTTTCATAAACTGGAAGACAAGACTCCATGAAATGGACATTGCAGCTTTACAGCAAAGGTGAGCAGAGGGTTCTGCAACCCAAGATCCTGTACATATGCCTTATGTAATGACTTTCTCTTTGCATTTAGTAATAAAGACAGCATGTATAAAAGTACTGTAGTAAAGAACTTCTAAATAATGTACATAGATGTGTAATTAATGTAGGTTTAGAAACAGAATGCTAGAAATATTGGGATGCAAAAAAAACCCCACTCATTAAGTAGGCACTTCTCTTCTAATAATTGGAGTGTAATATTGATTTTCTCCCCTTATATCTATAGCTCTTCTAGTGCGTGATGTTTTCTTCAGTGTACCAGACTGGCAGCTATTTAGAGTACCTCACTGTTTCCCAAACAGATCATTTTACTGACTCTAAAAAGCCATAAGTCTGGGAGAGGGCAGGGTAGAGAATTTGTAACATAATTACTGAAAATACTGTGAAATTGTTTACAAATAAGGCAAACTATTTCTGGGTATTTCTTCAGCAGTTCAACCTACATTTATACTGTGGCAAACTCATGGCAAACAAGAATGTCCTGTATACACTTAACCTAACAAGCATGTTTCATGTTGAGGTATTATCCTTTATGTGCAACACCTAAGGAAACTTCTCCCTTCTCCCCACTCAAACCGTTGGGTTACAAGCATGTGGTTTGCTACACAGACAACACAAGCCATTGAAAAACAAATGTTGCATTATGATAAGTAGAGTTTATCTACTCCACTGGGAAAGAAATGGCTGGATTTCACCTGAACTTTTAACCAGTGAAAATCTTTTTTTGGTGACACTGGTACTTTGTTGGCCCTGAGGAGACAAAAAACATGTGACATCCAGCCAGGTTTCCCAGTTAAACATGCAGCTCCTGCCATCCTTACTCAGGAGAGAGGTTCCCTAGCTATTTACTTCAGACTAGCTCCCTGGCTGTTGTAAATCATTGCAAATCCTGCAAACCCTCACCTAACAACTTTCAAACTAACAGGACAGTGACAGTTTACATTGCAGACATCACAAAACTTGCATTTGAAGGGCAGCAGATTTGTGTTGTAGGAGCTTCACAGCCACACTCTGYATGGTGCTGCTCACACAGTGCAGCATTGCCCAGTGCTAAGGACTGCTCGGTCAGGCCGGCACACGTGAAATACTACCTGCTCCAGGGGGATTGCGTTGCTCACTGTGGGCTTTGCACGGTGGGGCCATGAGGAACAGCGTTTCTGTCAGCAAAGGCCATCGAGCTGCAGCCTTAATTTTGTTTTATGCCTGCCTAATCCGGAAAGGAAGAATACACTGAAGAGAAGCCAATGTATTTTTGTACAGAAACATTTACGTTAAAATAGAAGAGAAAGAAAAAAAGAAAACAAGAAAAACAACCTCAGGAGACACTTAGTGGGCAGTTTTGCACTGTGATATAGCTTTCACATGAATTTCACACCTATTTTCTATCCTTTGCTCAAACAACGGCCCCTTGCTGATTTTCGCTGAGTGTGGCTGCTCAGGGCAGGTTCTGCAGCTCCTCTGCCTGTGCTGAATGTGGAGGTAGGAAGCGCAGGGAGAGGGAAAGAGGCTGGTGTGCCAGGGCCTGGCACCTTGACCTGGCTGAAAGGGTCTTCTGCAGAAGTCAGCAGTGGTGCAGAGGATGGGGTTGGGGTCCCTCCACCATGATGGTTGATTTTAGCCATGAAGTAAAGGTTCTACCTACATTTAACTTTTGTAAAGTGAAACCTGTTGGGCTACAGATCCTTGGATATAGCCTGATGTCCTTGGTCTTCTGATGGTATTCATCAGAGGTGGCCAAAGGTTCGTGCACCACAACACATCCATGAGGTTACTTGTGTGACCTGAAGGGGCAAGGAGGACTTTTTAAGGGAAGGGTCGCTCCAGAGCCCCTCAGGATGATGGAGCCTTGTGCCAGAGAGCCTRTGGACAACACTCGGCCAGGAGTGGAGAAACCCACGCGTGCCAATGTGTCATCTCAGCAAAAAGTGCGGGAGCTGAAAGCAAAAAGGTTCCTCTGAGGATAAATATGCTTTTTGCTCTTGCCATTTCCTGGGCCACTCCATAACCCATTGCTGCAGCTTAACAAAAGTTGATGTTAATGGAAACAGCAGCTCAGGGGCCTGACTAAACTTTTTTTGTGTCCTTTAGCACAAAAAAAAAAAAAAAATAGACTTCACGCCAGTGGGGCATGTGCATGTGTAAGCTATATTTTTGCAAATAGGGCACTTCAAGCTTAAGGTGTGTGTATTTGTCTCTTTCTTTCTCTCTCCCCCCTGTAATTTTATCGTCTTTAGTATTAATGTAGTATGGACTGTAAAGTTTATGAAATCTCATTTTTGTAACATAAGCTTAAAAACAAATAGAAGCCTCCAGAGCTTTCAACAGGGAGCTTCACATAACCTTTGTACTAGAATGTCCCTATCAAACACCTCTATTTTTCTACAATGATTGATTAAGCAGTTTAACAATGTATTTTGTGTCAAATGATTTCAACTGAACTGGTAAAAAGACAATTAAGAATTGAATGTTATTAATTAACAATGGATTTTCAAGCCGTATATACTGAGTGGTGTGTTCATTATTAGAGCAAATATCCTCTCTTGAAAGCTTCATCTCCTAGTCCTAAACAATATACTTCCTAACCAATATACAGGCAAGTTGTTGGTAAATCACCTTTAAGGGACATAAATAATGTAATATTCTATATAATTGACTACATAATTAATCAAGATCCTTACAGCCCTGTACATTTCACTGGTGTATTTTGAGGTCTTTTTCTCRGAGTATCTTGGGATTTTCAGGAGCAAAAGAATTTTGAGAGATAATGAGATAATGAGAGCTTGCGGTAATCCCTTGCAGTGCTCATTTAATTCTTCTTCGATGGATAGAAATGCCACAAAGGTACTTTTTTTGGTTGTGGTTATGCAATCCTTTCCCAATCCTACAGTTTCTAAACCAGATCTTTCAGATGGTGCTGGTTTACATAGTCATAATGCTTTTAATGGAGAAATTCAAATATGTAGCAGGTGAGAATTTGACTTTCTGCAAAAACTCCACCTTCTGGCTATTTAGAAATAAATACTGTATTTACAGCATTCAGATTATTTCAAAATAATTATTTTTTAAAATTTAACATCMCAAAAATGCGAAAATTGTCTTAGATTTATCTAATAGTTCTGATCTAGAACTTTGTCCTACGAAACTATAGATGTTGGTGCTGACATGAGCAATCCCAATAAATTTAATTCTTTAGATCACAGTCACATATTTGGTTTTATGAAAGGCCTTTATGCAAGTTGAAGATATCTACATCTGTCCCATCCATAGGGGCGAATTGCACAGCCCTGCTTCAGAGGTCTGCACATCTCCTACCATGTGGAAGAAGCAAGAGAGGTGTTGGAGAAGGATCCCCAGTGAGCAGTTGCTGAACTRGGTGGACCAATAGGCTTGCAAAAGTGCAGGATGGATGGTTTGCAGGTAACTTCAAGACAGGCTCTGTCTTTATGTATCCCACGCTGATATGCAGGAGTGCCCAATTAGCCTGGCAACTTGCATATTCCCCCACTGGAGTTAAATACTACATTCTGGCCTTTCAAAAGCCAGGAAGGAATTTATCTTCTCTTTTCAACAAGATAGAAATACCAATTTCCCTCAATTGCATGGTAATTACACTACATTTAAGGAGATGGGAGCCCTTGTACTTAGTCCCTTCTTCAGCTTAAGGAGGTTCAAGGTCACATCCCACTTCCCCCAAGATATTAATCCAGCCGTAGMAGTAAAAACAGGGCCCCAACCATTATGCTCAAGTCAGACAAGCTCTTGAATTCTCCCACATACTCACAGAAATTTTAAATCCTTTCCTTAGAAGGGACTTCTTTTTGACAGAAGAATGGGAAAGTCCTCGTTTCTTCCATCCRTAACAGCCTAAAACCTATTGATGGGGTCACTCCTTTGCTACATGGCAGTTGCACCAGGTACAACACTTCTGATGCTGAGAAAGGCACAGATTTCATGTTTCTCACATCCTGGACAAGCACTTTCATCAGTCAGCTTCAAGAGCGTATCAATCAGGTCTTTTGCTTATGTTTCTGAACTGAAGTAGTCACCATGTCTCCTAGGAAGGTAAATCCTGTAAGGTTTGGGCTTGATGTCCTCTGAACAAATCTGCCAAAGCAGCCTTCCTGGGATGCACAGGTGGAGCAACATTAAGGTATTTTATCTTGCTCCAGCTTCTCTTTTCAATAGGTACGGAGTCTGACCCATGGACAATGTATTCCATTTGCACCAATTCTGTCTTTTCTGACAGAGAGAAGTGGTTTCTATGTCTTACAAGTTTTGTAGATTTGAATATAAGTAAAATTTACACTACCTGCTTCAGATATTTATTACAGATGTGGATTGGAGCATAACTTCCCCATATAGTCATGGGAGAGTCAGCCATCCCAGGGTGGGACATTTCCAAGTATTTAAAGGCAGAAATTCTGGAAGTGAAACAATATCAACTTTTTACTATTACTCTACTTTTCATCTATCAAAACACCTATGTTCTCAAAATATTGACCACCTTAACAAGGACTTCACCTTGCTAGGATACTATGTAAGCTATAAATTGGGCTAGATAAAACAACAGAAGTTGCTTTACATTAGGCTCTTGATGCTTCTACAGCATTGACTTGTAAAGCACACATAGATTCGGGCTTTRTGCTGTAAATAATTCATAAAGACAAGATCTGAAAGCTATTTATTATTCATATTAAATGATGCTTTTTAATACTTCTTGAGTGAATTTTCCACTTCTTGTATGTGACTCTGCAGTGGAGGGGTGGGGAAGCAGGGGAGTTGTTAGACATTTTAGAAAAATGKTTTTTTCTGTGTATTTAGTTCAAGACCATTTTGGCCCTCCATTTTTTTTCAGTTTCCCTGGATTTCTAGAAATTATGATGTAGTGGTAACTTCAGTGTTATGGAGCATATTCTGACATTTTCCATTCTTCTAGCTGTTTATTATATACCGATACTCCGATACACTTTCACGTTGGCAGACTACAGACATGATATCAAGAGACAATCTTCTAAGAAGATCTAAATATCCTGCTCACATCAGGGTCTCACATCTCAAGTGTGAAATCTGTCCCCTATTTTAAGCAAATTTACAAGTGCAAACTGYATTTCTTCCCTCATCCTCACTAAGCTGAGTATTATCTGAAAAGGGATGGTGAACCCAAACTGTGAGAATTTTAAATCATGAGAATGAATCTTTTTCAGGTCATGATGAATGTTACTTCCTTTTGATAAAAACAATTGACCAACACAGTCAGGACTCCAGAGCTATCCTCCCAAATGTCTATTTGTGATTTTCGGAACTGTTAAACATATATCAGTTCTTACTAAAATCAGTGGGAAATAGCAGCCATTCTCCACCAAAGAGACCATCTGCTGAGGTCACTAGAGAAGAATTTTGTGCTCCTTTTTCTTAACTTTTTAAAATACCCTTAGAGAGGTGATTAAACCAGGCTTCCACCACACCAAAATGCCATCCATGTCAAATACATGCTAAAGCGGTAAAGAAGGCAAAGGCAGAATATTTACACACTTGAGTACTGCAGTAGGTTTTAGGCGCTCATTTTCATGTATGTAGACACTAGGGAACACTGGAGGCACTGGCAAATGTGCCAGAGACATTGCTAGAGAAGATTCAACTCTCTCAAAGCAACTTATCTCTCAAAGCACAGAAAAATAAGATAACCCACTTTCTAATCAAGAGGTAAATGGCTCATAATCGATACACATGATCCCCGGGAAGGAAAAGGAAGGAATTCAAATAAGTATGTAAATCATATAGATGAAGCCAAACAAAAGTCTTGGGCAAAGGGCAGCATCACTGAAATCAAGAGCTCAATGGTAAGCAGGTATTGCTAGCCTTTAAAAAAATGCAAAACCAAAAATTTGTTATACATGTTTGATTTCCCTGACATTCAGAAAATTGTTATAAATAAATACAATAAAATAAAGCATAATGAAATCACCACTTGAAAAACTTAGCATTTAAATGATCTTTTTTTTCCTGGGAGATGTGTTACAGTCATACTAACAAGCAACAGTACTGCTTACAAACAGATTGAATTTGAAAGAAAAGGGGGGAATGCTCTTGTTAAAATATCACCATGCACCTTCAATTTAGGGCCTTTGTCCCCTAATGGCAAGTAAGAAATTAGGTGTCTATTCCTACCTACACTACTGAACAGCTTTTATCCCTTGAGAGACATGAATTACATGAATTCAAAATGAACATAATGAAAAATCTCAGCAAGATCACCTAACATCATAACTAATAAATGTAAAAGGAGTCAAACCTGCTTAGCTTCAATTCCCAGAGAAGAAACAACTTCTAATCTAAATCAAAAAGGAAAAAAAGAAAGACACAAGATGGAAAAACACTTTTTTCTTGAGAAAATGCAGAGAAAAATGAAGCTTTATCTCATTAACTTATATAAGAATTTTATTTTTCAAACAGTATTTGCTCTCTTTTTGTAGCAACACTCTAATTTGCTGAATTGTTGCATGCCCATAAAAACATAACATTTTAGAAGGAACTCAAGTTTCATAAAGAGATAATTTAGCTTGTTSTTTCTTTATTAAATACTGAGTAATCTGTGTATTAGTTCTGGTAATTACTATTACAGCGCAGGGCTGTAATAGAGAGAGTCCAGCGCAGGGCTACCAGGATGATCAGGGGCCTGGAACATCTGCCCTATGAGCAAAGGCTGAGGGAGCTGGGYCTGTTCAGCCTGGAGAAGAGRAGGCTGAGGGGGGACCTGATCAGYGTSTATAAATACCTCAAGGGAGGCAGTGAGGAGGAGGGGGCGGCCTCTTTTCAGTGGTGGCCAGCGAYAGGACTAGAGGAAATGGCTTCAAACTGAAGCATCGGAAGTTCCACAGGAACTTAAGGAAGCATTTCTTCACTGTGAGGGTGACAAAGCACTGGMACAGGCTGCCCAGAGAGGTTGTGGAGTCTCCTTCTTTGGAGATCTTTAAAACCCGCTTGGATGCAGCCCTGTGCCACGTGCTCTAGGTGACCCTGCGTGAGCAGGGGGGTTGGACTCGATGACCTCTGAGGTCCCTTCCAACCTTMGGCATTCTATGATTCTATGATTCTATGATTACATCAATATAATGAACTGCTTCAGAGAAAAGATACACAAAAAATAAAACACATCACTTAACAAATCCAAAGGAAACATTACCAAAGTAGTATAATGAAGCATGTTGATGTTGCAACAAAATGCTCAGTTCTGCTGGGGCCTTCCTTGACAGATGTTGAAATGTCTATTTTTGCCCATTTTTGCAAATAATGAACAAATTCACAACGTCAAATTAATGTCATTTTACCTACAGTAAAAATGAGTAGGTGTTAATTCTTTTTGAAACACACTGCAGGGGATGTCGAATAGTGCARGAATCTGCCACCAAACTCAGCCATAGAATATGAGTCAGTTCCAACTCTGATTACAGCTAAAATTGAACTATTTTCTGTATGACATTCTGAGCATTTTCATAAAAAGGGACTTGTGAAATGTTTGAACTGAAATGTCAAGGACCAACACAGGATTTGGGAAATGTAGGCTGAATTTCCTCCTGCAACTGCCTCAGACCCAATTTTTTAATCTCAGATCATCTTAAATAAGGACTTGCAAATGCTCAAACCATATCTCCTGCCTCCTCTGGCAGCTTTCTATCCACCAGGTTATAAATKATCAGTCAGTCTATTGTCATCTTTGAAGAGCTGCCCCTCCAAAAAATATCCACTTCAAAAATTCTGAGCAGATCTACTAAAAACTTCACAATGACATGCAAAGACTTTCTCTAATCCCTGCTTAAAATTGGAGTCATGCCAATAGAGCCTGAGAGGCTCTTTCCACAAGTAACGAGTGTGTAGCAGTGAGAGCAATGAATGATAGAGGCAGTACCAGAAGTGACAGCTTGTGAGCAGTGAGAGAAGATAGGTTTGTGTGAACACAGCGATGGCTGGACTCGCGTCTTCTARCAATGGCTTTTTGGAGTCGCATCTGAAATCTCAAGGAAGCACCAAGGAACTGCTTATTTGTGTTCTGGCCCTTCTGGGATGAGAGAGTTTTGGTCTCTGCTGKTACTGCTCTTCTCTGTTCCCACCCATCTTTTATCCTTTTCTCAAGAAGAACAGTAATTCAAAGCTAAGCAGCTTATGAATGTGCATTTCCAAAATAGAAATAGAAAAAAAACCCCTCCAAACTGCTTTTTCTCCAAAAGACCACCAAGCTAATCAGCATGCTTTTTTTTAAATAAAGGTAATTATCCGATATTACTATATTGCTATCCAAAAACAATGTGAGATGTCCTCTTTTCCCACAGAATAAGGTTGTGAATGTTGCAACTTTGGAGCACCTTCGAGAATGATCCTGTAAGTCTCAGCACTAGCTAGGAATTTCTTGTCCAGATTTTTTTTTTTTTTTTTTTTGATATTTCAAACAACCAATATCAAATAATCAAAGCTTTTCTTGGACACCTTGGATAGACAGAGCCTTCGAAAGAATGAAAATTTTCCTCTCAGTTTGCTGGCCCTCTAGTCATCTGCAGTGCCAGCAGACATCTGGCTACCAAGCCTTCAAAGTTGCCTTACTGTTATGTTTTACATGACACTAAAGAAATTTCAAATGCCAACAGCAGGGGCAAAGCAAACATTTTCAAAACAATGTGCCTAAAAAAAACCCCTCATGGTAGCAATCAACAATGTCCACTTAACACACTAAAAAGCTTAYGATTACTTTGTTTAGCAGGCACATTTTTTTCAAAAAAATAATCAAAACTTGATTTTGAATCTTAAGAGGTTAAGTGATTTAACTGCTAATCCAGCACTGAATGACAATATTTTGAAGGTTTACACAAGTTCCTGTAAGTAACATTGCATTTTAGTAACACTAATGACTGGAATGAGAACTTCAGAAATGATCCCTACTACCTTTTCTTTCATTTAATTCAGCAAATGGACATTTTTTTACCTTATTTTAGAAACCAGTTTGTCAGTAGTAACAAATACCATTTCTTAAGACTCAAGTCTGCTATAACATTCCCAGCAGAATAAGAAATAATAATAATAGAGCTTCGGTCACATGATCTGGGTAGAAATTTCAGTGAGTTAAAAGTGAAACCTTACTCCCACCTTCTCAATTTAACATATATTTGTAACCCTCCAAAGCTTTTCACTCATCAGCAAAACTAGTGAAGACCCTYTTCCAAATTACTGCAAAACACAGTCCTCTGTTAGTCTATTCAAACAGCAAAAAATGATTGTCTACATTACTACTTAGGTCTCAGAGGTTGGTTATTATAAAATTAGCTTAGCAAATTAGAAAAGTTAAATTACTCTAAAACACATAATCCAAATTTTAAGAATGATTGAGTACAAAGGCACAGGAATCATCTTAGTAAATAAAAAGTAACCAGAAAAAACTACTGTGGAAGGTGCAATCACCTACTTGCGCTCATAGTAGTCCTATATCATTATTTTATCAGGGAAGAGGAGAAAATACGAGGCAGTTATGTGAAAGTAATAGTTGAGTTTATGAACCCGTATTTTAGTGCTTTTGCATTTCCCTAGAAACAACTTCAATATGCCTGTGAAGCGGTAATGGTGAAAGTATTATTAAGAAGGCATCCAAAATTCCTATTTTGACAAGCTAACTCTTACATAAAAATATATGGGAATTGTTTCAGAAGAATTATTTATCTACTTCAAAAAAAAATCCTCATTTGAAATATAAATAAAATCTTTGGAAACAATAAATAGTTTTAGACATTGTCTTGATTTCATTTGCTGGTGCTTAATCCACCTAGATAGCCGTGTCCTATTAAAAAAATGGGCAACTTTTGTGTAGAAGGGGCTGCTGATACAAATCTAGAATTAAGATCTACTTTTCTTAGTTCATAGCCAAGAATTCTAACTGTAAGATCTGTAAGATGATTACAAAAACATTTTCTGCAAGCTTCGTTACTATCACTAAGATACTTTAAATCAAACAAAAATCTAATCTTTTGCAGGACAAGAGAATTAAGAYATTTACTACAGCTTATATATCTGTGGAGTTGTCCTCTGAATTATGTGGGAGAAGTGCTAATAAACTGCAAACACAAAAATTTAAAAAATATCTTTTCCTAAGCACTGATCTGTGTCTTTGAGAAAATTTTAAGTTCTTTTTTCCTGGGTGTGGTAAGGTTGCACCTGGAGTACTGGGTGCAGTTCTGGGCTCCCCAGTGTGAGAGAGACATGGAGCTTCTAGAGAGGGTCCAGTGGAGGGCAACCAAGATGATTAAGGGACTGGAGCATCTCTCGTATGAGGAGAGACTGGGTGAGTTGGGCCTGCTCAGCTTGGAGAAGATAAGGTTGAGACGAGATCTGATCAGTATGTATAAGAACATAAAGAGAGAATGTAGGGAGGAAGGGGCCAAGCTCTTCTTATTGGCAGCCAGTGACAGGACAAGGGGAAATGGGTATAAGTTGAAGTACAGGAAATTCCATCTCCATGTGAGGAGGAACTTCTTTCCTGTGAGGGTGCCAGAGCCCTGGCACAGGCTGCCCAGGGAGGCTGTGGAGTCTCCKTCTCTGGAGATCTTCCAAACCCGCCTGGATGCCGCCCTGTGCCCCGTGCTCTGGGTGTCCCTGCTGGAGCAGGGGCTTGGACTGGATGATCTCTAGGGGTCCCTTCAACCTCAACCATTCGGTGATTYTGTGATTCAATGTTTGCAGTTTCCCAGGACGCTTTCTGCCATTATATCAAAATACATTTTTTTATACTTTATCTCAATGTTATTATATTGGATTATCATGTAACAAAGTATAAACAGATTCCAAATTAATTGATATTTTAAAATGTTTTATATTTAAGCAATTTTTAATTTAACAGAGTTCAGTTTTCTGAATGACAACTCAGCTTTCTATTTTCTACCCAATTCCTTTTCTCACAAGTTATTTTGCTAGAGCAAATTCTGAACTCCCAATGCATCATGTCCCATGGCAGAGAAAAATCCCACGTGCATTCATGACAACACAACTTTATTTGATCACTCCTTGGTGAGTGAARTCAACTAAATTCCATCAAAGCCATCTAAATTTTGAGCAAGTGCCATAAAGAGATCCAGGGCAATCAAACTAATCTCCTTTAAATTATACCTTTACCTAGTTTAGATTAAATTTCTGGGTAGACAAACCCCAGTTATAAAATTGGAAAAAAAAAGATAAATGTGAATAGAAAGAGGAACAATGCAACATTACTGTTAAGTGAGATAAGGCTTCAATATTGGTGGACAATCAGGCTAATCAGTATTAAGTTTTATGTAACTATTACAAAAAGTAGCAGCTGTAAAGAGGAAATGAAACCAAAGCACAATGTCCTGGAGAGGGCTCAGGAGGGAGGATGGGACAGAAATGTGCCTAAGTGCAGGGACAGGAGCCCTTACCAGGGGAAGTGCAAGAAGAGAACAAAAGTAAAGGTCTTTCCACTATGATGTTCCTCCAAAGCTCCTTTTTCTCCTTCTTTTTGCAAATATTTAGTTCACATTTCCTTAATGCTTGGAGTGGACTCCAAGGAGAGCTTAATAYCCCCTTCAAAAGAAATATTCAAATTGAGTAACTGTATTCAAATGCTTAACATAAATCGCAAAAAAAAAATTGTAGGTAAGAACTTCAGCCAATCAAGTGTGCTAAAACAAATGGAGAAGAAAAAATAACCCTGGGAATATGAATCATTACCCACAACTGAGTTTTAATACATAGGCAAATAAATTAAGCGGGCAAATAACAGAAATCAGCTCCTATGATTTTGTTATGGAAACAAACAAGAGGAAAAAGAGCATTATCCATAATTCAATCCCACGCTGGCAATAAAGAACTGAATATATGCAGATACAGTTTTGTATAATGCCAATAGATAACTCTCACATTACATTAGATAGCTTGTGTAAAAAGAACTAAGGATAACATAAAAACATGTGTTAAATCTTCCGAGAAAATTACTGCCTTGCACAAACCAAAGAAAACAGTTTTTGTCACACAAATCAAGCACAAGAACAAAACCTCCAGATATCAGGTGTATTTTAGTAGTGCAAAATACACCAATTACACTACTTTTGTTTTGATAAAATGTACTGGMAGAAGAGTGAGAGGATAGCATTTTGACCTGAAGGGTCAATTCTGTGAAATTTTAAAATGAAAATTGAAGGTATCATGACACCAATTTGAGAGATGTTTAACCCGAAGCAAAGGAATGGAGCTGTGCACTTAGGCTGTGGGTGTGCACAAATATCTTTCCCAAATTAGACTCCCCAAACATCATAGGAGCTACTCAGCACGTTGTAAGATGATCCTCAAGCCACTCGGACTCGTAAGCGACAGATCATTGAATTCCATTTAGCATGGCGGGCTGTAAAGCTGTTATATTTACTCCTCATTGAACAATAATAACTAGGGCATGTGAGTTATTATAGGCATCCCAGCCCAGGTCCAGAGATGCACTTCACCCTCTGCCTGTATGGCATGAGCGTTGGGTGAGACCAAGGTGTCTCTGCAAGCGAGCAAGATGATGGAGGAGAACCACATCGCCCTCCACGTGATGGCTGATCACAGACATGGACCAGTAGCCACCAGCCACAGTTGGCCACCATCTCTCGAGGTTAACTGGCTTTGTTTGGAAGTTAACACAGCCAAAAAAAAAAAAAAAAAACACAAAACCATCACTGATTTACAGAGTCTCTTTTGGTTTTCACTGGATAGGAGTAGATACAAACACATCCATGTGAAATATTCCTTTGGATAGCTTGTTTGTGTTTTGCTTGCCTTTTGTCACAATACTACAACCCATGAAATGTGATGATACCACTTAAATTTCTTGAGAGTTGAGGTTACTTGAAAAYTGAAAATCCAAGGTGCATGCAGGAAAGCAGTGTTTGCTAGTCCTACACCAACAACAATTGATTAACAATTTAAGCATTTAATGACATCATATATTATTTTAGTAACACCGAAAAACATTTTTAAAAAATTGCTAAAAGCTACAAATTAGGTCAGTGTTGCTCAAATATATACAGATTCATTTAACTTTTACTCTGAAGAAAGGAGGGAGCTATCAGTGAGCTCTTCACTTATGGAAAAAATATTACCACTCAGCTAAGCCTGCAGCTTACATTTTCTGCTTAGTCTGTGCTTTTCTTTAAAATATATTTTTGTTTAGTAACTAAAAAAAAAAATAGTTCCTCCCCATTGAAGATGATAATTGTGTCAGAACAGAAGCTGAATGACATGGCCTTTTTTTTTCCCAGCTAGCCTAAATTCCTTACTTTCTTGAAGTTTTATCTACTTTCTTCTTTTCACATTCCACTCCTGACTGATGCGTACAAGTGTTTCTGCTTTCTGTGCTATATCAAATGCAGTCTTCCTATAGTCATTCTATACAGCAGTGGAGCTATTTCCGTAACATTTTTCCTCTGGCCCGGATTTTGGCTAATTCCAGAATTCTAGCTTGCTTACGGATCTCTCGTGCTCCAGCTCCAGAAACTTGCATTTTATGTTCCATGACTCCACCAGCATGACTCAGAAACATCCCCTGCAAACATATCTTACTATTTTTACAAATCCTTCTAATAGCATTATGCTCTCAGATTTCTTCCACCGACTGCTGTGGGATTATTTCAATGTCCCGCTATTATTAATAGCYGCTCATCCTTCGTATCTCTTACCTCAAACTCACTTTCAGTTATTTCTGTGYTGCCAGTTGCAGCTTCTGCATTTTATCTTGTCTGCAGCACACATCTTCCCTTCCCTGGACTATGTTTGCTCCAAACATCCCAGAATGGGGTTGAATTTCTGTCTTCCTCCTAGGAATATAGTACAATTTTCATCTTCATTGCTTTCTAGAAAAAGGCTTTAAAAATTCTTTAATGCATGGCAAAATAGCAGTTTATTTTTCTCAAGTGGAGAGGTTTGGAGAGGTTTTGTGCTCACAGTACAAATGCCAGAGCTGCTCAGCACCCTCGTCCCTCTCTGCTCTATTCTCTGCTTAGGAGAGCAGAAGACTCAAGGTCTATGTCAGTCTGTGCCCCATACTGCATGTAGAAACCATAAGCAAAAAGAAAAAAAAAAAGAGAAAAAAAAGAAGAAGAAACTGGCACAATTTAATAAAAAACCACTGCATTGCCACAGACTTTTGCTAAGTAGGCAGCCAAAAGAGAGAAGGTAAGGGCCTTGTCTAAAGCTACATTGCCAATCTGGCACAGAGCTAGCTGTAGAGCCTACATTTCCAGAATTTAGGTTTAGGGCTTGGGATCTTAACTTCTGCATCAGCCCTACAGAGAATAAGCAGAGATCCACATAGCTCTTGTGCAGAGTGGAGGGGGCTGCCCATGCCCCAGTCCTTTCCCCTCACACCACCTGAGGCAGGTAGCCCTAAGGGGAGGATGAAGAGGCTGTGGGTCTGAGGTTGTTTCCTTTCCCTCATCCCAAATGGCCCTGAAGAAAAGCCTGGCTTTCTTTTCAGTTAAAACCTGAGGATAAATCGCATCAAATGCATGAGAAATGCACCAGATAAAAAATATAGGTCTATTTAATAAATCATCTTCCCTGTACTGCACCAAAATAGCTTTCATTAAAAATTCCCCTTAAGAGAGCATCTTAAATTTAATTTCAAAAATAAAGAATCAGACACTTACAGATTTCTTTTAACGGGCTTTAACTTTTGCAGCCTGCAAAGTCTGCTACCACCYAGAATTTGGATAGCATTGGTGCTTCTAAGAATGAAGAGAAGGGGAGCTGGCCAGCACACACGTCCTGACAAGGGAAACAGCGACTCCATTCATGCTGCAATCTCAAACACATACAGAGCAGTAGTTATAATTAGACATGAGCAGACCACTTTAGATGTATTAAGAACCCGCCTTAAATCAAATATTTCTTAAGGGTGCCGTTTTACTGAGTTTGACTGAAATCTACTTCAGAGAATTGTAGAGTTTTTTACCTTTTCTTTCCAAAGTCAATAGAAATGTRCGTGCTTAGATCTACTTCTCTTAGTTCTCCTATTACTCCTCCTAAATCTCTCTCTCTCTCATTTGGATTTTAAAACATGTCATCTTGAACTCCCAGCTGTGTGAGTTTGGCCAGCGTTCAAGAATGGGACAAGGAGCTTTTTATACGCTGCAAGTGAAGCAGAGAGATTCAGTGGTGAAGGAGAATCTTGTAGGACAGGCTGGCTTTGATAAACCCCTTACATGGTCACAGATCTTCAGTATCTTATCCCTAACTATAGCAAGCACCAATGTTTCAAAGACAGCAGCTACAGCAGAAAGCAACATGGGCAGCTTTCTGTACCAAGAAATAGTAGGGATTATTTCCCCTAACTTTCAATAATTAGGACTGATTTATGCCTCTAAGGTTAAAGAYGCTTTCTGTTAAGTTTCTATTATTCATTTTGACTAAACATCATCCAATGCTTTTTCTTTCTTTCATTGGTTCCTATGAAAATTACAATAAAGAGTCATATTGGCTTAGCAGCATAAAGAATAGAAAAGCTTTGACTTGGCCACTTCTGAGACTTAACCTAGGAAAATGTTACACCTTGCAAATAAAAAGGAAAACAGAAAGTTAACTGGGCCGTACGGAGGCATATTTTTATTCATCTGCATGCTTATCACCCCTTCCCATTCACTAAACAACCTGAATCTTTTCAGTCTCTCTCCATAAAGACTTTGTAATTCCCCAAATCCTGCTGACTCCTCTCTGAATCCTTCCCCAGATCTTCATCCTGTGTCTACCCAGCAGGCACTGACGGATCCCCCACCTTGGTGAGCTTCCAGCCAAACTCCTCAAGGTTTTCACAAGCT
Source organism: Nothoprocta perdicaria (assembly GCF_003342845.1). Classification (NCBI taxonomy): domain Eukaryota; kingdom Metazoa; phylum Chordata; class Aves; order Tinamiformes; family Tinamidae; genus Nothoprocta; species Nothoprocta perdicaria. The sequence continues at coordinate 882,879 of NW_020456265.1, read as the reverse complement.
TTGCCCAGGTTTGCCATCCTATCTCACCTACAGATTTGCCATTGTGTGTCTCACTTTGTTTCCAAATCTCCAGCAAGGATACAGAGGTTAATCTTTTGAATGCCACCAAAACACTGTTACTGCTTTCCTCYGCACTGCTCTAACTTCTATCCTCTATACAGTGTCCCACTCCCATGGTGTCTCTCCTCAAGCAYGGAGACCAAATAAGCAGATAAGATGGTTCATAATTCCTCCCATGGAAAGGGAAATTCCCAAGAACCTTTTAAGGTCACTTTGAGTCTTCTTTATATTGTCAGAGTTAGGTGAACAGAAGAGGAATCACCCAATTCCCTTTGCTTCTAGGCAACGGAGCAAAAGGCCTACACTTCTCTGCTATAAATACTTACTGTTTTCATTTTAACAAAAACACAGTGCTTGTGGCCCAATTTCCKGAGAAGATCAAATAGAACATTATTACATGTTCTATTCCCGGACACCACAGCTTGGTTTTATCACCTACCCCCTCTCTCTACCAATTTGGGCTTTGCTTTTTATAAATGGGTACCACACTCCATTTTCTTTCCTCACTAATATCATCAGCTACTCCCCAACTCTCTTCCTTCAAACCTAGCAAGCAGAAAAGAGATTGGCAAGACCATGGAGAGGGATGAGCTCAGGAAACTGGAAGTGCTGAGGTACCAAAAGAAGGGAATGTTTGCTCCATTCTTGGAAGAGATGAGATTTGAGGAAGGTGTATTTGGCTGGACGTCAAAATTTGTTTTGTCATGATGATTCTGTTTTCAACAAGATCTTTAGAATTTGTTATGGTAATCTTTGAATAATTTCATGATAACAATTAGCTTATAGTATGTATTATTTAGCTTTATTTCTCACTGGGATGAAATGGATGGAGTGATTGTCATCAAAGTAGAGGTGACTTTCCAGGAATCACCTTAGCTTAACCTCTACCTCTACAGCTTCAGGCAACACATTGCAGCTGCCTCACCTAACTCATCCACTGATCCACGAAATCCATTAATGAAAACCTTGTGAGGAGTAAGATGAGAATGTATTATCTCCTTCAAAAGTGAGTGAACCTGGCGAATCTGGAGCTGGAGAAAAATGGCACCATCTATACTGTCAGACCCAGATTTTGCTGAATTCATCCAGCGGTAACAGGATTTACCTCCTTCTCTGGAGGTCTTCAAAACTGGCCTGGATGCCGCCCTGTGCCACATGCTGTAGGAGTGCCTGCTGGAGCAGGAAGGTTGGACTAGATGATCTCTAGAGGTCCCTTCCAACCTTGAATATTCTGTGATTCTGTGATTCTGTGATTTGTTGGATTGCTGTAATGGACTTGAAGCTGGAGATGGAAGAAGAGGTCCAGTTCAGTGATACTAAGAGATCTTCATCCTTTGAAGGTTGTCATAGAAATCCAGTATTTTCATAGATCTCTGGCTCTTCTCAACCTGCCCCAGCCTTGCTCTGCAAATTAGGAGACTCGGAATCTACCCAAGGTTGACAGAGTTTTTCTATGTGATTTAGGGTCAAGTCTGACATTTTACTCTAGAGTCCACTGCAAAGCTTACTATAACACAGGCTTTTGTCAATAAAAATGGAGAGAGTGTAACATTTGATTGCTCTTAATTTCTTGTGATTGGCTGATATTTTTGCTTAAGAGAGGAACAGCTGCTGCCTTTATTCCACAGAGGATCATATCTTTTATTTTTGGCATAATTATGGTCACAAAATAATTCATAATCCCAAAATAACATGTGGATAGAAGATAATAAACAACACGACTTTTGAATTTAGAATGAATCCTTAATTTAGAATAAATGGTGACACTAACCCATTTGCCCGCATGTTGCAGATGAACTAATAGTCAATATTTTTAACAAAGTGCAGCCAGGTCTTCTCTCTCCCTTGCAAAGCTGCTTGCTATATATTCAGAGACTCAAGCCTCCATCTTGGTATCCAGAATTCCTTTTCAGACAAAAGGGAAAAAAAAAAGCAGAAATACAAACTGTATTATAAAACTGCTCTGGAAAAGCTCCCGCAGTGTCAGCCTTGCTGGATAAGCAGCTACGTTCTGGAGCATCTCACACGAGCCGCAAAGTCCCTTTGCCTCAGCCCTGCTGAAAGGACCACATGCCTGCACCTCAGASACTTTGCTTTTCTCCACAGGAAAGCAAATGGCAGTGACAAGACTCACCAATGGACTTTGGCTGGGGCTCTTAGGTTTTCACATACTGCCCCATCGGCACTCTACAACATTTATGTCCACAGTGTGAAGAAACCTCCTCCCTAATCCACCCAGGTGGTGCTTATGCTGTAGGAGACCAAGGGTCAGTCTCAAGAGGAGAGACTTACCTCACAAGGCACTTACCTCACCTTCTGCACCGGACAGAATCAYAGAATCACAGAATGCCCAAGGTTGGAAGGGACCTCAGAGGTCATCKAGTCCAACCCCCAGCTCACGCAGGGTCACCTAGAGCACGRGGCACAGCGGGTTTTAAAGATCTCCAAAGAAGGAGACTCCACAACCTCTCTGGGCAGCCTGTGCCAGGGCTCTGKCACCCTCACTGTCAAAAAGTGTTTCCTTAAGTTCCTGTGGAAYTTTTGGTGCCTCAGCTTGTGGCCGTTTCCTCTAGTCCTGTCSCTGGYCACCACTGAAAAGAGGCCGCCCCCTCCTCCTCACTGCCTCCCTTGAGGTATTTATAGACACTGATCAGGTCCCCCCTCAGCCTCCTCTTCTCCAGGCTGAACAGRCCCAGCTCYCTCAGCCTTTGCTCATAGGGCAGAYGTTCCAGGCCYCTGATCATCCTCRTAGCCCTGCGCTGGACTCTCTCCAGCAGCTCCACATCCCTCTTGTACTGGGGAGCCCAGAACTGGACGCAGTACTCCAGATGTGGCCTCACCAGGGCTGTGTACAGGGGGAYGATCACCTCCCTCGACCTGCTGGAGACGCTCTTCTTAATGCACCCCWGGATCCCGTTGRCCTTCTTGGCCACCAGGGCACACTGCTGCCTCATGGTCAWCTTGTCGTCCACCATGACACCCAGGTCCCTCTCTGCRGGGCTGCTCTCCAGCAGGTCCACYCCTAATCTGTACTGGTGTCCAGGGTTATTCCTCCCCAAGTGCAGGACCCTGCACTTGTCCTTATTGAACCTCATGAGGTTTCTCGCCGCCCAGTCCTCCAGTCTGTCCAGGTCCCTCTGGATGGCAGCACAGCCCTCAGGGCTATCAGCTACTCCACCCAGTTTGGTATCGTCGGCAAACTTGCTGAGGGAGCACTCCAGCCCTTCATCCAGGTTGTTAATGAATAAATTGAACAGGACCGGACCAAGGACCGACCCCTGGGGGACACCGCTAACTACAGGTCTCCAACTGGACTCCATGCCACTGACTACCACTCCCTGCACCCTGCCACTGAGCCAATTCCTAATCCACCTCCCCGTCCACACATCTATCCCACACCTTTGGAGCTTGCCCACGAGGATGCTGTGCGGGACGGTGTCAAAAGCCTTGCTGAAGTTCAGATAGATGACATCCACAGCTCTGCCCTCATCTATCCAGCTAGTCACTCCTTCATAGAAGGTGATCAGGTTAGTCAAGCATGATTTCCCCTTGGTGAATCCATGCTGGCTACTCCTGAGCACCTTCTTCTCCTCCATATGTCTGGAGCCAGCAGCCAGGATGAGCTGTTCCATCGCTTTTCCAGGGATGAAGGGGATCACACAGGCCACGTGGTGGACAGAAGACTCCCCCCCAAGCAGATGTTGCAGATCACTGCCATGCAAAGGTTTTTTATGGGGGCTCTGGGCTATAAATGTAAAGTTACAGCGCAGGGGGCTGCAGAGCTCCTCAGCTGGTTGGGAAGGGCCCTGAGGATCGGGCATCTGCCTGACCTCTCCTTCTGAAATGCCATTGACAGGGACATCAGACGGTTTCTTCACTCTTTTTACCACAGTGAGTTCATAATAGTCTTGGGCACAGTGTGGCACAAACACAGATTCACAGACACATGAAAGACAGGCTACTGGATGCACAAGCTACAATACAAATAATGATGATCATCTTGTTTTCTTCCTCCTTTCTTGTGCTGACCTCCAAGCTTCAGCTCCACAGTGGCTGATCCTTGAAAAGGCAATTGGAGCGCTTGGATGGATGGGGTAGTGTCCCCTCTCTCCTCTTGTCTCCTGCCAGGAATAGAAAATCTTGACAAGAGGAATCCTTGGAAGAGAGGGAAAAGAAAGACTGGAAAGAATTCCCAGGATGACAGGAACAAGGAAGAAGATGTGAATGCAGAAATAGTTTCAGTAGAGCACAGTTTTGGGGAGGGAAGAGGATCGTGGTACAGTGTGTTAAATCATTGTATAAACGTCTCAGTTATCGTTCTTAATGTATGAGGAGTTTGGTGTCTTATAAGCAGCTACATAAGAGGGACACATTTGCATCATAGTTAAAACAAAAATACATTTATTTTCTTCTTGCTCAAACAGTTTTTTCACTGTGCAGCTCAAAGGAAGCAAGAATTAAATACTACGTGCTGCTCATGGATGCTATTACTTYACTCTCCACTCCAGTGTACCCTAGACTTGAGCAGAGCAGCCTCTAGGTGGCACATTGGAGAAGATTAGAACAGCTATCGTAAAAGAAAAGCAAGKTTATTTTAATAAAAATCTCTTCAAGTGCTGAAGGGTAAATTGTGACTATACAGTTCTAAGGTACAGTCACATTAGCAATATCAGCTAAAAATGTATTATATTTGAATTGTTTCTTCTAAATCAATAACTTCCATTTAAAGAAACATTTTTAATAGCTCTCTAAGACTACTTATAGAATTTAGCCATTAATACTCAACTGGTATTTAGACGAGAGCAATATGTAGACATCCCTTCCAGAGGATGATCACTAAAACTCAATGATTCCATTTTTGGATACTTTGACGTACAACTGCTTTGCCTGTGGTATAAAGTAGCTAATGGAAAGAAGCTTGGCACAAGCAGCCTTTCATCAATACCAAGAAAAAAAAAAAACCTAAAAACACTTATTATCAGAAATAGCAACAGGAAGAGATAGTAAATAAGCAGATACATTTTCAGAAAGGCAAATGCAAGATATGTTCACCTCCTGAGGGTACAGAAAGATGAGAAGAAGTAAAAAAAGCCTAACAAAGATAAAATGGATTTACCACAGATGCCAAAAGCCTTTGACAAGAGATACGGCGCATTTAAATCAGGCAGAACGATGAGAACAGCAGACGTCTCGCAGAGACTTTCCGTCAGTGACTTGTTAGAAGGGAGCAGGGACTCGTTCCACCTGCGCTGTGGCCATTTCTACATCTGCTGGTCATGAGCATCCGAGGAACAACCACCACCGCTTAGCCGTGTTCTCCTCCACATAAACCCAACACGACAAAACGTAATCAAAAACGGCATTAGTTCAAAAATGAAAGTTCTCAAATTCATGTCATGTTTCAAAAAGCCCTGGGAATCAGGTCCTGGACTCAGGTTTTTGCTGATATTGGATGATAYCACCTTTTGCCCCAAATGCCTACACTTCTTGCAGCCTACAAAAAGTGAATTTYGACTTATTGACAGCAGTTAGCTTTACAAACCTTTAAGCAGCACACGGGTCCCAGACTTCAACAGGTTGAAAACCTTCCACATGCACACAAATACACACATGCACACACACACACAAACACACAAACATATAAGAGATAAAAATGCATAAGCAAAACAAAATACATCTAGAAGCCACGGATAAACACTTTTGTCCTTACTTCCCCCTAGAGAAATTATAACTTACAGAACAAGATACCAGGGGTGTTGTAGACGCTGTGATGCTCAAATACCATGGTAACATGGTCCCTAAAAACCTAGCAACCAGGCAGTTGATGCTAATATTGGGAGGATAGTCCATTAGCAGGAGATTAATTTTGCAGTGTGCACAAACATTTTTGCCTACCACGGTATTATTTTGCTCTTCAGCTAACAAATCACATTCCTCCTACAACTAGAGAAGCAGCAGCAAAAGGGCCTCATTGGCACTGGTGTTTATGAAACAGACAGGGCTGATTAGAGCCCCACATCCCTGAAGTCTCAGGCTTGAGGACGTTTCATTTGTGTCAGTGTGTTTTATTCTCTTTTCTGTGCACTGAATCCAACTAGATACACTGGACTGTTGATTGCTTGAGAAATGGCCAAAAAAGGCACTTTCCTTAAGAAAAAATATAGACTATCATGACAAATGACACAGAAGAAGGTGTTTTTGAAGAGGTTATTGGATGCATACATCAGATTTCAATTACATGAGACAGACAAAGTCTGCCTACAGTTAGATGTGGAAGGAAAGACTTTATTTCTCCTACTTTTCTTCCTGGAAATAGACCTTCACACCTCAAGAACGCAGTTAGGGAGGTTCCGGTTAGTGTGTTGGCTTGTTTGGCATCAGACGTAGAAAGGTTTCCAAAAATTTTCCTGCTTTAAAAGTTTTCTTAAGGAAGTGGGGCATTCACACTTTCTTTATGATAGATCATTGCTACAGACAAGAAAGAAAACACTTAATATATATTTTTCAGTGTGAGCTACAAATGCCCTATCTTGCACAAATGCCCTATCTTGCCCTATGCACATTGGGATAACTGAGGAAACWTCTGTAGGACAGATACATGAGCAACAAATTACCCGGCCTTCATTTCCATAGAGTGCCGCAGAATGAAACTAGGTCTGGAAATTTAAAGTGGAGTAGGCATTTCAGAAAGTCTTGTCCTTCCAAATTAGTGAGAAAGTCTCTGCAACACACTCTACTTTTGAACCCCTCAGCCTTCCCTCCTTCTCCTTACACCCAATTCCTCCCCAGATTTGGGAGCTTATTTCCTTAGTTATCAAATTCTGTGCTAGCTGGATCAGGCACTACATGGCAGATGGGAGTATAAACTGCTTTATAAAATATAAAATAATTTTATTTAAGATTACTGCATCTCAAATTACAGCAGATAGTAAATAATATTATTTTAATAAAACATCTTTTAAAGATTCATCAGTAAACTCAGTAATTCTAACTATCAGTTTAATTGCAACCAATGCATTAAAAAAAAAAGAGTGTTGTGGGAAGAAGAGAGAGAGAGATGGATAGAAGAAGAAAATCCACTCAGACAATTGGGGTTGTATAACACGCCTCAACATCCAGGGCATATCCCACTTTCTGTAGACACAACTAGCATCAATGCAGCAATTCCTATGCATGGATATATATATATTTATATTATATATAAATAAATATATATATAAAATATATTTATATATATATATAAAATATGCAGTGTGTGTGTGAGAGAGACAGAGAGCACATGTGTGAGAGAGCGTGAGCACAAGAGAAAAACATGAGTGATCATAAACATATACACAGATACCTAAAATCAAATGGAAATATTTGCTTAAACTTCAATAAAACCAAGCGATGACCCCTATAAAATTTAAGTGAGAGTTGAAGGCAACTGCTTTCATACTCCCCTCACTATCTAAGCTATCTTTATTATGTATTTGGCAGGAAATCCCAGGAAGGTAAAAAAGAAACAAGATGGCACAAGCAGAGACACATAGATGCCAGTCAATTTGCCTGAGACTTCATTGCCATGTAGGAGGAAGAGAACCAACAAAACAAGAGATGTGGCAGAAACCAGTGCAGGACCATGTGAAACCTTGCAAGGCCCAGTGCTACCTGGAGAGGAGCAATTACACAGAAGAATTTGTAATAAGACATGCCAGAATGCAGCATTAGGCAATCACGGTAAAATACTGAATATCCACAGGGAGAAGTAAACATGTGCACAAGAGCACTATAAAACACGGAGGGGAGTTTATGTTGTTCTCCCTGTGCYCCCATAATTGTTATTTTGACAATGAGCAAAAAGTGGTTTCTTAAAAGTTGCTTGAAAGATCAATAACAAAATTCAACCTAAAAAAAAAAAAATCTTTGGTTAATGAGACCAAAATCAACATTAAAAAGATAGCTCATATAGTTCACATGAAAAAAATATTTAACAAATGTATTTAAAGAAAATTTATATTAAAAAATGTAATCCCAACTAGAAACAAGAGAAAAAGTTCCTGTCTTGCTGCTCCATAAATTTAACAAAAAAGTTGAAAAGGGAGTGAAAAGACAGAAAACAAGGGATAAGTCAAAGAAAAATGAAGGACATAACAAGAGAAGCTACCTACATTGAAGGAAGTGAAAAGAAGGAAAAAAGTGAGAGAAAATGGAAAGAAGTGAAAGATCAAAGAAAAGAAAGGTGAAAAGAAAGTGAAGAAAAATTGAAAGAAAGATGAATAGTGAAGTGAATCATAACCACAGAAAAAGTGGAGGAAAAAAGAAAAAGCAGAAACAGAGACGGAAGTGGAAATAAAAAGTGAAAAAGGAGAAAATGCAAAGTGAAAAGAAATGAATGTGAGAACAAAGGAAAGAAAACAAGAAAGTGAAAAGAAAGTGAAAGAAGTAGAAGCAATGAAAGAAGCAGGGACTAAGTGAAAAGAAAGGACATGTGAATAGAGAAAAGACATCAGGAAAAAAGAAAGTGGAAAAGCAGGAGACCTGAAAAGCAGCAAAAAGAGGAGGAGAAGAGAAAGAGGGAGAACACCGGAAAGAAGTCAAAGCAGAGAAGAGAACAGGAAGGCAGTGGAAGTGGGGAAAGGCAACTAAAACAATYGGAAGCAGAGGAAGAAAGTCAAAGCAGTGACAAGCAGGGAGAAGAAGGGAGGTTGTAGAGAAAAAAAAGATCTGATACGCTGTAAGCAGCCACAAGGGGAAAATATAATGACCTGAAAACCCATTAAAACAAAGCCAAGGCAGGGGGGAAAAAAAAACAAAAAAAACAAAAAAAGGCAGGGAAGACACAGGGAAGGGCAGGTAAAGGAAGGAGACAGAACAGAAAAAGAAGACCCGAAAAGTAGCAAAAAGAATTCAAAGCAAGGAAAAGCAATGAAAACGGCCAAAGTGAGCAAAGGCAAAGGAAAAAGGAAAAGAAATGCTGAGGTGGAGGGGATAACATAAAAAAGCAGTCAAAGCAGTGACAAGCAAGGAGACAGGAAAAGCAGGAAAGGGGAAAGCGCCTGGAGGACAACACACTCCAAAAAAGGTGAATAAAAGTGGCCACTAAACACAAAGCAGGAGGGGAAAAAAAAAAAAAAAAAAGGAAACAAAAAGAACCTGGAAGAGAAAAGCAGGGAAATGAAAGACAGAGGGGTCCTGAAAAACAACAAGAAAAAGTCAATGATGTGAAGTGAAAAGCACTCAAAGCAGTGAAGGGAAAAACATGGAAAAGAGGGTGGGGAAAAGGGGCCTGAAAAGCAGTGGAAAGAAGTCAGAGGCGACCAGCAATGAAAAGGAAAATAGGGGAAAGAAAGCAGTGAAAGAAATCAGTGCAGTGAAAAGCAGCACAGTGAAAAGAACTGACTGGAAAAGCAAGGACAGGAAGCAAAGCAGGAGAAAACAATTTGAGATCTGAAAAGAAGTCAAAGCAGTGAAAAGCAATGAAAAGAAGAGGAAAGAAGGAAAGAAGCCAGAAAAGCTATGTAAAGAAGTTAAAGCATGGGCACACGCAGGGATGAAAGTCAAAGCAGTGAAAAGCAGAGAACAGAACAGAAAGGGTAGGGTGTAGGAGACAGAAAGAACAGAAAAGTAATGAAAAGAAACAAAGATAAGATGGGAAAGGCCAGAAGAGTCTTGTTAAGAAATCAGAAAGGGAAGGAAGGAAGAAAAAAAARGRAAAAAAAAARARAAAAAAAAAAGATCTGGGAGAACMGGAAACAAGAAGGGGAACTGGAAGACATGAAAAGCAGAAAGCTGTGAAACCACTGGGAACCAAAGGAAAACAAAGCAAAGGGAAAAGGCAAAACAAAAGAGAAAGAAAAAGGAAAGGCAGGAAAAAGAAAGGTGGAAAAGACCATCAAGCAATGAAAAGATGGGAACAGAAAAGGCAGGAAAAGAAAGAATACTGTTCAATGGAAAAGTACTCAGAATAGGAAGATGGGAAAAATGAAAAAAAAAAAAAGCAATAAGAGAAAAGCATTTAAAAGGTGAGAACAAAAAATCTGTGAAATAAAAAATGAGTGGAAATAAAAGCATCATAAGAAAAAAAGAAGGGAAAACAATGAAATGATAGGAAGAGCAAAAGAAGAGGAAAAAAGTAAAAGCAGCAGCAAGAAGCAGAATGACAAGAAAAGGAGGGGAAGAAGCAAAGTGAAAAGTAAGGGAAAGCAAAAAGGGGAAAGAAAATAAAGCAGGCAAAGAAAAGCAACAAAAAAGCAAGAAAAACATGAAAGCAGTGAAAAGCAGGGAAATGAGAGGAAAAGTAAGGAAAAGCAACAGGGCTGGGGAGAAGAAACCTGGGAAGTCATGAAAACAACAGAGTGAAAGGCAAAAGAACTGAAAATGTCCATGGAGTGACAAGCAAGGAACATGGTGGGAGAAATGACCTGAAAAACAGAGGAAAGAAGGGAAAAGAATGGAAAATAAGTCAAATCAGGCAAAACAAAGGGGAAATGATATCTGAAAATCATGGAAAGAATTCAAACTGCAGAAAAACAGTAAAGGTCTGAGAAGTATTGAAACAATCTCAGGGGGAGGGAAGTACCCTGAAAGTGCTGAAAAGCAGGGGAGGAAAAGACATGGAAAACACTAAAAAGAAGGGGAAACCTGAAAAGCACTGGGAAGAACAGAAAAGCAGTGAAAAACAGTGAAGGGAAAGGAAAGGATGAAAGCAAAACAAAATGGGGCAACAGTGCAGAAAAAAAAAAAAAAGCATAAACACAAGAAAACAGAGGCAGGAAAGACAGTGAAACATGGGGGAAGTAGTGAAAAGGCACAGAGAAAAAAAATCAGGAAAAAAAAATCCTGAATGGAAGGGAAAAGAAACACAGAAAAGGGGAGGGAAATGACCGGAAAAGATCAGGGCAGGGGAAGACTGATGAAAGTGTGGGAACAAAAAGGACAAGGAAGGAAATAGAAACGACAAGGGAGGGAAAAGGCAAAAAGAAAGAGGGGGAGGGAAAGAGGGGGAAGTCTTTTGATAATATTTTTCTGAACACGGAAATTAAATTTAAACTGAAAAAGGGTGCAAATTCAGGTGTAAGTAATGAAAGTGTTTGCTGCACTTGAAATACCGACTAGCTCAGACTAGCTCAGTCGTGCTCTGCTTCAGACTGACCTTCCTTCCTGCTTCCAAACTCTTGACCATCATTAGCGTCCTTAAGAGTCCCAAAGGGATTAACTTCTATTGAAAGATGAGGAAGAACTATGATAGGAATCCCAAACTACTGACCAGTTGGCCAGAAAATCTCAAGGAAAAGATAGGGTTTGGGACACCATGTAAAGTAATATAGAAGGGAGCCTTTCTATGGAGGAGATGGAACAGATATCCTGAAGGAGGCAGYCTGCATGGGCAGTGATCTGTGGTGTTGATATTTTACTTTTTTTTCCTCCTTTTTTCTTTTAGATCTTCTCCAGTAGTTGTTTTAGAACAAATAAATTCAGTTTTTATCTTATCTTTTTTTCCCAATCATTAACCAAATAATTATCCTTATAGTCAACACCTGGCACAGTATCCTCCTTTTTCTCCCACTTTCCATGCAGAGATCTATATGAGGTGGATTTGGTCTTTCATACCTATTTTTCTACCTTTCATTATTCAACAACACATGGACTACCCATAAGATGTGAATCTTAAAGAAATTGTTGAAATCCATGGGATTCTGTAAAAGACTCAAAGAGTAATGTTAAGTAAAGCTCATGTCTATGACAAGCAGGGCTTTACAACAACTGGATTTGACAAGCAATGTTATTAACCCTTTCCTCATCCTAGAGGTGTAGTTCATTCTGGGGTGCCTACCGCCTTGAAGATGAAGTCAACCTTCCTCAACCTTATACACCCTGTGCAACATCAGCACATTAGCAAAGCCAAAACTTCTCTCTCTTCTAGTCTCCCAAAGACCAGATCCTCAAAACTACAAGCTACTGCCAACCCAATCCCTTAAACAGTGAGAAATGGTTAACGCTATGCAGAAAAGCTCATGGAAAAATGTAATGCAAACATGTTAAGATATTAAATGTGTCTTGCATTCAAGCAGACTGACTTTCAATACCGTTTATATAGGAAATGCTTTCAATTAAAATGTTGGTATCTGCACAGGCCCTAAAATGATAGAAAACTCAGAATCAGAGCAACGCATGCATGATAAAAACACTGAATCAATCCTCTTTTTTTTTCCCCCAAAAAGGAATAAAACTCCTCACCTGTGGGGAAGACACCAGCAAAGCAATGCCTTTCCCCAAAAAGGTTTGATGTGATGGGCTCCATCAGGACACTGTAAAGCAATGAGGAATCCGAGTGGCTAATGTAGCCAGGAGAACACTGCACGTATTATAAAAGGAGACCAACATGTTTCTGAGACACTGCACAACACCGCCTTGTGGTACAGGTGGCAATCCCATGAGATTTGCCCTGTTGCATGCAATCATGGAAACAAAATGCCAAAATGTCCTTGCTTTTTGGTCACGGAACAGCATTCAACTCAATTAGTTACGTGAAGTTTGCCGTGCCATTTGTAAGACACAATGTTGTAGGAAATACAATGCCCATGTCACAGAAACCCACCCCAACACATCATGAGTCGTATTCAAGAGCGCTGGGGCTTGCGCCAGGGGAAAGCACAAATGTCTGTTAAGGTCTGCTTAGAGCAAAAGCTGCCTGCCCGACGTACTGGAGATGGGAAATGCCTTTGTGGTTGTACAGGAAAGAGAGTGTAAGAGAAGCCCAGCACTATTCAAGAGGTTAAACTGCACTGCCTTGGCTTGCCTACATCCCACTGCCCCGAAAGCAAGACCAACGTGTGCACTTCTCGGCACTGGCTCCACTGAAACAGTGTGTTTCAGTATTTACCCTTTTGGATTCCTCACATTTTAAGACAACGAATTTGTTCAATACATACAATAATTCTGGAAGTATTTATGACATTTTTACAACGGTGGTAATTCTCAGTTTTACCAATGATGATAACAGCAGCCCTTATCCCAAAAGAGCTGATAATTTCTTATTCTTTCTTATTTAGACTGAAAAAGTTGTTTTGTTTTTGTTACTTAGACTGAAAAAGTATCAGAGCTGCTTTCCTGGCATGCAGCCTTTGACTTGAGGTTTGAATCTTTCTATTGTAACACTGTTTATCATTATTTCGCTGGGATGTTTTCAATGTTTCTCACTGAGGAAAAATTACTCATATGAAACTGAGGTCCTGCCTTAGGAATGAGGACCTATGTTGGACATCATTTAGGATACATGCAAAAACACCTTAAGATCTGGCATCCTTCAGATGCCAAGGCAACAAAAATATTAAGCGTGTCTTGGGTAAATCTCCCTTCCTTTCTCCTTTTACTTAGGGTATGAACAAGTTTTAAGAAGAATCAGTCACTCAACAACATGCACTGCTCATTTTTTCCTCAATATTTCTCAAAATTTTTTTTCCTAAGATCTACCATCATTTGCTCTTTTCCTGTCTCACGAGGCTCTSCTTCCAGCCCGTTTTGAACGTCTCCGTCTCAGCCCTAGTTARTTAACAGACCAAGAAGCCTTTGGCTTCGCTGGGTGCTGATGCTCCCCTCCCATCACACGGGCGCTTCCAGCGGGCTGCCCTCCCCAGCACTCGCTCGTTCAGTCTCCTGCCCCTCATTCAGCCCCATTCACCCCCATGCTAYACATTTCCCACCTGAAATACTGGAACTCAACTGGAAACCCATCCACCAGATTTGGATGGAAAAAAACAGGCTTCTCATCATAACAACTTGTTTACGTTCGCCCAACACTGCCATGAAGAATTTCGCTGTGGTGCTTCCCTTCACGTGCTCCCCGTTGACTAAAAGGAACTAAATGCTCTCTGTGTCCTTCAGGAGAGARAGGTCTGAAGCTAGGAGCTTGAACGCCCTCCTCCCTCTGGGCTCGAGAAGCTCATCACACTCTTGCATCCATCGGATCTTCCCGAAGAGTCGCAGCGACTCTTCTGGGATTGAACAACTTTGTGACGCTCTGTAGCATCCGATGCAAAACGTGACATGGAACCTGCCTGTCCTCTCAGGTCTGTAAAGASCACGTGTGTCTGACAGTGCCAGAAAGGGAGACTGCTCAAATTAAAATAAATAAATAAATATATAAATAAAGGACCCTTAATCAATACGGTAAAATATTTAAAAGCTAAAAGTAGTGAAATAAAAGCCAATTTCAAATTTTCCCATTTGAGGTTGCTTCTGCAGAACCCCACAGAATAGGGATATAACAGAGGAAATGCAACCAGCAAAACATCTTTCTCTGCTTTAAAACCATAAGCTATTCCACAAGTTTAATATTCTGTTCCACTCTTCTAAATAAAAGTACATCACCTGCCTCAGCCATGCTAGACCACAAGCAAATTATCCTCCCAAGCTCAATGCTCAGCAATAACTCTGCTTTGTAGTGAGTTACACACGTTATTTCGGCCAAAGAGATACTTCCATGCTGTTTGGAAGCTCTGTATGACAACCATACTGAAATATATTTCCTCTATAAATCAACATCGAACATRTTAACCACTCAATCTCAGCATGAAACAATTACAGATTACTTCCTCGTTATATAAGGATGCTTCTGATAGGCTCACACAGCGATTATCTTCAAATATATTTTAAGATCTTTCAGCTACCAAGAATAAAATATCAGCTTATTGAGGGCTTAGCAAAAAATAATGATGGCAGAGCRGTAAATGATGAAGACAGGTCACATCTATAGGTCCACCTAAATCGTCCTGTAAAGCAGACCCATTCAGACATCGTTATACTTACAGGATGGACGCCTACATCCTGGAGAGCAGCACTTCTGAGAAGGACTTAAGAATCATGATGGATAATCATCTAAATTTACAATCTTTTAATGCAAATACTGAGACTGAAAGATTTAAAAATGCCATTCTTGGAGGTATAAACAAACAAGCAAAGATATAAACGGAGAGATCTGAGAATGTACCTGCGCACATCAGAGGCACACAGCAATGCTGCAACGACCACCAGAGCGCTGTATGCAGTTCTTATGTCCATGCTTTAGAGCGTGTCTTAAAGCACCTGCAACTTCCGAAGAGCCGCAAAAGCCTTACAGTTAGGGAATAAAGCAACTCCACCTGCATTAGGTTTCTAAAGGTCAAGTTAACATATTTTTAATGTGAATAAAGTGAAAGAGTTAAAACTAAGTAGTTATTAGTTGTCCTAAAMGGCAGCTAGTTATCCGATGGCCAGCAGCTGCAGCTAACCAGTTCTAACATGGAGAAGTATGGAAATATAAGCTAGCTGAATCGCTCCAGAGACACGGTGAAATCCTTAAATCTGAAGAATCTATACCAAAACTGGATTTGTTTTTAAGAAGTATGTTCTAGCGCACCCAGAAGATGCAGGCTTCATGATGCAGGAATACTTGGGCTGAATTCTAAGGATAACGGCATGCCAGTCGGATTATTTCATTATCATGGTCACTCCTGGCCTCAAAATCAGAGAGTCTGTAATAGGTGGAGAGCTGGATTGTATATAAGAACATTCAAATTAACAAAGAATAATATAAACAACTCAAAACTAAAAATACAGTCAATCAGAATCAAGCAGAGCTGTGTTCATACATCAATGATCTGTATACCTTGCTGTTTCAATTAAAAACTCAAAATTATCTGTTACGCCTCCAACTTTTACTTTCATACTTTTACGCCTGCTTCAATGTATCTGATATTTACATATTATAGTATAATTATACCTACCATACCATGGCTTGGAGTAGGTTAATTGCATAGGAAGATTTACTATGTTTACATTTTTTCCTTAAATTATTCTTTTTTTTTTTTTTTTTTTAAAAAGCACAGTAAAGAGTCTGAGGACAAATTATTCAACTGTTTATCATACATAAGACTGCATGACTATAATACAAAGGGCTTGTCTTTTTCATTTAACGTTACAATATACACAGCAAGTCCGGACTAGATCTTACAATCTGAACACAGGTATTTAACCTTTTCCATGCTGTTTATGTTTACAATGCACAGAAGTCCTGTAACCAAACTGTGTAGTAAAGCACACAAAACTGGACTGTAACATAACACAGTATGCAGAAGCACTGGATTTTACGATTTCTTCTTTATGTAAGTACTTTAAAACTGTTTTATTTTTTTTTTGAGGCTTGCTAAGGTGTGGCAACCAGTGCACACGAGAATAACCCAGGTTTCGTATTACCCTTATATTCCTAGACAGCAGTAAGTACTGGATTCCTTTTTATATTGCTAAGCTAAGCGTCTTGGTTCTAAGGTGACAGCCTTCCAACTGCTGTAAACTTTTCTGAATTACTGATTAAAACCAAAAAAAAAAAAAAAGAAACCAAAACCCCAAACCCTTAAAAACCTTTTTCATCCACAGGTTTGATGTGTCAACAGAAAAGGAATATGGATGACTTGATAAAAGAAGTTGTGATTTAAAAAAAATATGGTACTCCCAAGAACTCATTCGCAGTTACATGGTAGTCAGCTGCTGTGTTACCACTGTATATATATATATATATATATATATTAAAAAAAAAATCCAACTTTTAATCAGAAAAAAAAAGATTTAGCCCCATGGAATTGACCAGTAGGAACTTGGACATGTTTCTGCTGAGCTGATTTTTTAAGAGAGCTTCCTGGCAGAGGTAGATCACTGCTTCTGTAATACACAGTGGGCAAAGAACGCTAATCTGGGATGGGCGACGAGGGAGTTCCCCTCCTTTCCTCACGTGTTTTGCACGGAGGTTTTGCTCTTAGTAGAGAGTCACGTTAGAATGGGCCCATACATTTTGCAACTGCCAAGCTGACTGTGTTACATTAAGGCAGCATTACCCCAAAATTAGGCACCTGTTAAATACAGCCTGCTAACCTCAGGTCTCACGTGAGCGTTTCACTTTACTCAGACTATTATTTTGGACCTGTTCATGCAATCGAGGTCTTGCCTTCACGTTTACAATTACGTTAATAAGGAATACAAGAATCAACTGCTGGTTTCATAGCTTCTGGCTCTAGTGTCCCTTTTGCCTTCAGAAGCCTGAACACGTTTCTAATGTAACGGATGTTATAGTCTCGAAGTAGATGTCAATCTATTATGTTCAGTACACAGATTGCTGTAAATGTATTGGCTATGAATTCAACCACAGTTCCAGTTTTGTTTAAGCAATAGTACAGCCATAATTYTCAACTGACATTTAAAAATGGTCTAGTTACACCTTGTGTCAAAGTGCAGAACTGCTACATTATTGGTTACAGACATCTATGTGCTATAAAAACAGCTTTGGTACAATAAATTATCAAAAAAGAAAATAAATTTTTGTAAAATTCACAGCATAATTGTGAGGCAAAAAAGCAGTCACATAAAATTCTGCATTTTTAAAAATGTTCAGGATGAACAGAAGACGTCTTTGTGCAGAAGTAATGGTGGAGAAACCACGTGCCGAGAAAAAGCAAAAGAAAAAAGTAAAAAGCAGGAAGGGACACAGTTGTAGCTATTTCCATCAAACGCAAACCACTACTCCTGTGACCTTCAACCAATAAGGAAGTCAACTTTATGACACACGCAAAGTGACCTTGCAATACCTTACAATAAGTGGGTCACGAAAGTCTATTTTAAAAGAAAGGCCTCTTGAATTACCCATTCTCTGTGTTTTCAGCGTTAAGGACTGTCTGCAAAAGCATGTCCAGAAGTGATTGCATCTGAAATGGTAGGCTCTTCTAACTTAAGAGTCCAAATCCATAAGGCCAAAGGTTATCCCAAAGACCACCACTCTCAGACCTCCCCAGGACTGGCCAGGACCGACCCGTTGATTGCTTCTCAGTGCACCTTAGTTATGAAACCAGTTGTATTTCAGTACTAACTGACTGTGGCCTCCCAAATACGAGACCCACGGAATCCCATTACAATTGCTGCTTTGATCCTCAGTAGATTCAGATAAGGAGAGTTCTGATCACCGCCACTTAGCATGCTCAATGTGCCTTACAAACTCCATTACAACCGTCCCTTTTTACAGCTGAAGAATATATATTTGTGTAATCTGAAGGTCCCTCTTTCTTACAGTACTGCATTTCTGTGCCCATGTTTGTTTGGGGGACTTAAAAAAAATATATTACTCCCCTCCCACCCAAAAACTCCAAAGGGCCTTTTTATATAAAAGTCATGTGCGATGCTTTTCAAAAAGGAACTAGCCTGCAACTACAGCTAACACTTGAACAATAACCCCTGTTGAATGAGACCAAAGAAAAAGCCCTCCCAAAAAAACCTAGGACTAGGTCGTGGCAAGTTAAAACGGGGAAAGCAAAAGGTGAACACCACTAAGCTATCCGTTAAGGTGGGTCCGGACATGGCTCTTAAAAACAAAAACAAAAAACCAAACCAAAACAAAAGAAAAACTTCATTGTCCCTTTGCAATCTTTTCAAGTTTAAAAAAATAGTCAGCTTTGCCCTCCTGTAGCGGTTCAGTGAGTTTATCTCCTTCTGATTCAAGCAGCTTTGCACTTTGTTTTTGGAAAAACACCACTTCTATAAAAACACACAAGAAACAAACTGAGTTTCAGTTTAGTCACGAGCTAGCCACAGGACTTTGCTGAACACAAACTCCTGTCATGGGAGACTCTTCTCTATCGATTCCTTGCCTCCTCGCAAGGTGTCCTTCAGTCATGTAATGAGCAGGACCTGTATTCGCAGAAAACTGGTACGTCGGATGTCCAGCTATGCCAGTCTCTTGGCGCGGATTCGAGTAGACTGTTAAATTCACGTCCATAGCTCCGTTCTGTCCAAAGTCCAAGGTATTAGCAGCCACCGGGCGGTTCTGATAGGCCTGATTGCCTTGGTTACCAGTAGAGGAGGAAGATGTGGAGGAAGAAGTAGTTGAGGAAGACAGGGATGTCATGGAGTGGTGACTGTGGCCCACCTCCATAGAATCCTGGGTGGAGGAGCTGTTTGTTGGAGAATTGTAGACCCTTGGCCTGGTCCGGCTACCCAAGGCTTGCTGTCCATGATGGTGGTGGTGGTGGTGGTGATGGTGGTGGTGGTGAGAGCTATTCCCGTGATGATGATGTAATGCATTCGGCTGTTGCGGGGGGACGTGGAAGGTGGTTTCTTGAACTGGGTGGTTTTCAACAGTGACCTGTGTAGGAGCTTCGGTGGCTGTCCAGCCAAGCGGTGGAGGAAATTGTTGTCGAACCTACGGTAACAGGCAAGGTGAGAAGTACTTACAAAGAATTCTTACACATTCTTACAAATCTATCCTTTYACAATACATGAGAGAGATTAAGCTAACAATGCTTCCTCTAAGCTTTCAAAAGTTAACCAAACCACGCAGCTGCAAAATTATTACAGAGATAATCACTCTGTGTGAGGTGAAGCACTGAGAGCTCCCTGTAACTTGTTACTGACACACAACACTTCCACCTCTACAAAATTTTGGGAAACGGTTACAACTACAGGAAGTATTTTTGCCTCCGTGTCCGACATAACATACAAAAAATGATGCATTAAAAAAACTGAGAGAAAAAGAAACCAAAGCTGATGGCTAGATCCTTGTCTAAACCACTCTATTCCTTACATGAAAGTGTTAGTTTCAGGAATTTAATGTCCTCAGAAAATTGGTATTTAAAAATTGCATAAATTAAGCAGACAAAAAGCTCTACTCAACCTGTGGGCTGTGTGTTTCACAGTCCATAGCTTGAACAGCAGCAGTGAAGTGTCCACCACTATGTCGATGCTGGTGTGTGGGGTCTGACCGTGCCCTTCCACTGTTACTTGTTCCAGAAGATCCACCTATAAAATTGGAATATGCACAACAATGACAGAGTTAGACAATAAAACTTACAGTAACTTCTAAAATAATGCAGCATAAAGGTTTCAAAATTGCTTCAAATACAAGACTTCTGATAAACCCATTTTTGTAAATCTACTGATAAAAAATGGTTTCAATGTATATAACTAGCAGACTTGTTTTTTAACAAAAAGAAGRCGACATTTATCTGGTAAAGACTAATTTCATATAATTAGAAAACACACATTTACGATCTGCTAGCGAGACACTTGCCTGAGCTTGAAGATGTACTAGAGGTGGTTCCTGAAGACTGTGACTGCTCCATAGCAGGACTCGTAGACACACTGTTACTCGTATTTGTACCTTCGTCTGCTGTTTTCTTAAAGAAACTATGCTGGAGGGCATAGTAAGGTTGAATTCGGGTCTTAGGGTCATAATCAAGCATCCTTAAGATGAGGTCTTTGAACTTCAAGTAGTCAGCTACAGTGTGACCCGATTCCCCAGCACGACGTCCACCCGGGCCTCCTGTTTCAACTCCCAGTATATTGTGAAGCTTACGGGTTCCGGGTGGTTTGTATTCCTGTCGGGAAGGCAGAAAYTGCTTCAAGTCAAACTGAAACATTAACTGTTGTATTTGCACACATTACAYGTGCTACAAAAATGTGATATAAAATGTGAAAATACTATTAGTAGTGAAAATACTATTTAATCAACCTATCTTATCACACCAAACAGCTACAGACAACCACAAAACTGTACTTCCAGCAATACAAAACAGTTGAAGTAACATCTCACTTTATTTTCACGTTTTAAGCAATAAGCCATATTCTCCGCCTAGTTAAGTAACCTACCCTTTTTCCATCTTTGGTCTTCTTCAAGTTCCAAGTGCCATCTGGCAGCTTCTCAAAGAACTTTCTTGCTTTTGGTGCTTGGTCAAGAATGTGAGCAGGTGGTATCCCTAAAACTTCCACTATTTTATTCATTTGATCCACCTGTTCCAAACAAGAAGTATTTGTAAGCAACATGTGACAGATAACTGAGCAGCGTGATGGAGTCCGACATTCTACAGAGGCACATGGAAAGGAAATGTTAACTGCCCACACRCTTAAACTGTCAATTAGCTGTGAGTTTAGGAAAAATCTAGTATGTAAAAAAATAGATTAGTGAATATGGAGCAAAGAGGGGACTCAGAAAACTATCACCAGGTAATTTAGATCCCTGGCAAAAGACATCACCACTAGAATGTTGATGTTTGTTTTAGGATTACTAGACTTCCCCAACTTATGCATTATAATTAAACAGAGCAGATCAAAGCCAGGAGAATGAACAAAGAATCAGATTTACCACTTAATAACTGCATACCTCATTTGCCCCACTGAAAAGGGGCTCGCCAGTGTGCATCTCCACCAAAATACACCCAAGGGACCACATGTCAATTGCAAGATCATAAGGCATTCCCAGTAGCACCTCTGGTGATCGATAAAAACGACTCTGGATATACTGGTATATCTGAAATAAAAGCATTTAAAGACAATGCACATCATCCAAAAGCACTATTGTGATTTTGCATCACAGAGCAGAATTACCATAAAGTATATTCTGAATACAAGCAAGTTAAAGTATCCATGACACTAAAAAGTACCTACACATTGAATTTACCAAAATACTTAAATGTTAACTCTTAAGAAAATAATAGCACACTCAAAAAAAAAGGCACTGATTCACTCTTGATGATGGTATTTTACACTGTATGGGTGATTTGTGTAATCCCAGGCAATTACTGGGAATCATACAACTTGTTAGTGCTGTATCGCCTAAAAAGTATCTATTCCACAACCTAGCCCAGAATTACACAATACTTCACACAAAAATTATAGTAAGAGATGAAAAGGGACAGCTGTGACATAACCTAGGACCGAAGGACCGAATAAAGATGTTGTCATCCTTGCCAATATCTCAAACCCCTTCAGAAACTGCAAGTTTCAAATTATCATCTGATTCTAGGAACTAGGAAACACCTCAAGCAAAAAAAAAGCAACAGGACCTCCTAAACTGTCCTGCTYTTATCACATGGAAGAAAAATCTACCTTGACTCTTCATCTGGAGACTGGCTTTAAACACAGGTATATTGAAAACCAAACAAACGAGTAGAACAGAAAACCCCAAACAGATCTGTAATTTCATATTCAAAGTTCTATATAATCCAACCAGAAAAGAGCTTCTCAACACTAGAACACATGCAAGGCACTGAACAGTGCACCCTGATGAAATCTTCAGTGAGCAAATTATGAGTCCAGATTGCACAACTGAGGAAAATTATTCTTCTCCCTAATGAAAAACAGGCTTTGACATCCAAGCAATATTATTTAGGTTCTTAAGTATTAATGCAACATTTTTCAAATCAAAATGCAATGCTTGCCCTCAAAGCAAATGAGCAGCAGGAGACAATAATGAATTCTCCTGCCCTTGACTTATTTGCATGGCTCTGCCTTAAGGTGAAGAAGGAACGACAGAAAGCAATTCAGCCCTTCAGCCTGGAAATGCTTTGCAAAGATCTAACTTTATTCAGAGTGATAATGCCACCTAACAAAACCTGGCCAATCTACCCTTGGCTAAACTGTTTGTAAAAATGGATTTAATTTTAAGGAGTATCCTTAGGAACTAATCACTGCCGTGTTTTGGTGTGCAAATACCTTCTTATCTTCAAAGAATACTAAACAGACAGTASCAGAAAGTAGCAGGAGGAAATACATTATAGAGTAAGAAGATAATAAAGGAATAAGTATTTTATCCAATGGCATTTCATTGCAGCACACTTAAGTGCTCACGTATTTTACATTACATGGCATAAAAACATAATCAAAAGGAGAGGAAAAAAAGGAGGAAAAAAAAAGAAGTTTATTCCCATCTCCTGCAGACAGTTGATCCCTAATACCATATTTAAAAATTAACTACTATTTCACTTAAATCATCATCTGTGATGCTTTGCTTACCGTTGTAGCTACTGTAATGTAAAAATAGTAAGTTTCTCCTATGTATTCAAGAATAGTGTGACTAGCATTTTTTGCTCACACTCACCCTCTGTCCCAGTTGACAAGAACTGCCAAAATCCACAATCTTGATGGCGCTTCGTTTGGGGTTACAGAGCAGGATATTCTCAGGCTTTAGGTCACAGTGAATGATGCTGAGCTCAGGAGTGGCCAGGAAAAGCAGCGCAGTGCACATCTGCTGGGCAAACTTTCGTGTCAGGTTGAGCGAGACCCCGCGGAAGTTGGTGTTGCGCAGCAGATCGTACAGGTTGTAGGAGAGCATCTCAAAGACTAAGCAGAGGTGGTTTCGGAACATGAAGTGGCGCTTCAAATGCACTGTAAAAGAGGGAAGAGAGAGGGAGGCTGTGAGGTGACAGCTAAATGCTGATTACAAGACGGTGCTTAACTACTTCAATTAGTCTGTGACATACAYTCACCTCACTTTGTCCACAATAAATTATCAATAGCCCTAGCTAAGTAAAAATATCAGCAAAAAAGAGCAGAAGTACAAACTGCATGTAATACAACCTTTCCCCCAACACTCTCCCTATTTTTTAGGGGAGAATTTATATCTTCACACACATAAATCATAYTCAGGTCCAAGCAGACTGGACATAAGTTCACACGCATCAGCATACATAACAATAGACACATGTATCAGACTTTTAAATTATACATTAGGAATTTCCATTACATATACACAGAAAAGTATCTGAAAACTCRTGTGTCTACTGAGGAATACATCAGTCCTGAATTAACACCTTTCCACGCCCCAAAAAATATTCAAATAACTAAGGGAGAGAAGAGAAAAACAAAGGAAAGTGCTTCAGAAACYGAAGAAGAGAACGAAGTGAAAAGCCGAAGGAGAATCCAAGTGAAAACTCAMTTGGAGATGACACACTTCAGTACAAGACTTAAAATAACAGTCTTCCCTACCAGTTAAAACAAACTTAAACTATACAAACTAGCTTAAACTTTTCAGTCAAAAAGATATATTCCTTTGCTTTTGAGATTGAGGGAACAGTTTCTAAAACTGTTYGTGACAGTGTTTCTACGGACTGTACTAAGACAATTTAGAAATATCCTCCTAAGCAGAGTTCTACTTCCCCTGMGTTTCAGAGAAGCCATCAAGTTGCCTTTCCAAATGACAGTGTCTTAGAACAACTTAAAATAATGACACCGGCTTTATTTAAAACATATCAAGATATAACTCCTCTTTATAGCTCACAGTCCTCAATGACTTCAATTAAGAAAATTCCAAAGGCATTATATTAATGAGGCATAATCTCAATTTATGGAAGTAACCAAGCCACTCCAAATCCAATTTATGTGACTATAAAATAGGTGAAAATCTTGCCACAACCACCTGTTAGAGGTGAGCTGCGTTTACCAGACAAACATTCAGGTCAGTTGCCAAAAGTGAAAAAAAAAAAAATTAGAACAGACAAAATACTTGAGTCTCAGATAAAAAGCAACACGGTCCATTCTTGCTCATACTGACGTCTTCCAGGACAATTCAAACTTTCCATTAAAGCAATTAACTTGGTGTACCATGGCATTTTATTTTCTCCCTTTTTTAAGCCAGTTCTTGATGTCTCCCTTACAGCTTACCTGTAACAAGGCCACTCTCTGACACTTCTAGACTTCGCCAATACTTCTAGGCTGCCTGGGCTTTCTCATCGTTGCCTTATTTCCAATACGCCCCCCCYACAAAAGCACCAGCGACTTTCACGTCGCTCTGTCTCCAGTCACCTCCAATTTGCAGGTTTGCTGACTTTGCCAGCCTGGCCAGAACCACCACTTACTGCAGCTGATCTGTAGCCACCTCCTAGATCTGAACTTTATATATAAAGCAAACTATTGCTTTTATACCTAATTATCTAAATTAACTAATGTTACAAACGCAAAAGTTACATATTTTCCTTTCAGTTCATCAACACCAAAAGAATCAGCTGCAGCATCCTAAGCCCCACAGCAAGATCTRAAGTATTCCTAATGATTACATAAAAAGTGAAAACAACTTATTTGAGTACCTATGTAGTATTTCATCTCGGTGTCATGTTTGTTCATAAGCTCAAGCAGTCGCACTTCAATCTGGGCTTGGTTTAAGAAAGCCTTCTTGTTTTTTATAATTTTAATAGCCACCCACTCTTGTTCCACTCTGTCATAAGCCTTTACAACCTAAAAGAGAAAAAGCCACACATTTAAGCAAAATCTCTCAATTCAAGTTTTCACAATTCAGTAAAAGATTTTTTCTGAATGTATCCAAATTTAGATAAGAAAATACTTATAGAGCTGCCATTCTTTCTAATAAAATCTCCGTTCTTACTTGTTACTACAGTGAAGTCACAACTGATCACACAAAGTTTATTGCAGCAATGCCACTAAACAGAACGGAGGCTTCATGAAAATGCACTAAGGCAGGTATTGTATTCAAGTGCAAGGAGTAAATCAACAGCATGGTATTGAAAATGACTGTCAGACTAAGAGAAAAACTAATAAAAATGACAAAAGAAACCTTCTAGTGTTTTTCTCAAGCCACTAATAGTCAAAATGAATATTAAATGCAGGGAATATATAATCCCTAGTACCAAGACTATTATGTTTTAATTTAAAAATACAAAAACTTATATATGTGGATTGATAGCAAAAGTTTAAAGATCTTTAAGATATATTAAGACATATATTAAGATGTATATACTGAAGGATGTCCAAATGTTATTTGTAATCTGAAGAAAGACCCCAGATTTAAGAGTCCTGAACACACACTCAATTTGACAGACTTAAAAAAAAAAACGGGTGCAATTTTTTAAACGAAAGAGGAATACCAACTCYGATGAGACCTGTCTTACAGCTCACATGAATTACAGGCTCCTCGGCCTGCATTACCTGTCCAAAGGATCCTTTGCCTATTAAAGAGTCAATTTCATAGCGATCCATCCACTTCTCCCCATTTTTCACAATGTAGTCGTAGTTGTCATCATCATAGCCGTCATTGTAAACTTTTCGCTCCTTCTTATGACTGGAATCATCTCCTTGGCCCTGTTGATGCCGCCGTTTTTTTTTTGCATAGTAAACCTGCAGGTGAAGAACACATTGCTTAAAAGAGCGTTTTTGAGAGCATCAACTTAGTAAAGCTTTTCTGATCATCCAGTGTCCATGTACCTAATCCTGTGATTTTAAAATATGACTTCTACCATATTTTTTCTACTGGAAAAAAAAAACAAACAATCCTCCCTTGTTATTACTCTCTTTAGAGTAATTACACCACAGGCAAGATCTTGATGAATAATTAAAAACAAATTTGTAAGCAGACCTAAATAAAAGCGCTAGTAACACTCATCCTTTAACCTCATAGATGCAAAAAGAAAAACTACATCGCAGTAAACTGCATAATTGTAAAATTACTRTCAAAACTTGTAACTAGTCTGGTCTGAAAGGCTAAAATGCAACCAGAAAAAAGAAATTCTAAAGCAAAACAAAAACAACCCTCCTTAATTACTGTATTTAGTAAAAGATCCACGTAAATGTTGCACTCTGCATACATGCATAATCACTACACTAGGCGTGGAAAGGATCTATCTAGTGGTTTGTAAGAGTGCTGCTGGAAGGAAAACAATACTTATTTACAACATTTAACCCACACATTCACAAGAACAAAACCACAAGAAGTTCAGCATCTTAGCCTGACCACCCAACAAGCCAGGGAAAAAAAGCTTCCAGCTTCTAGTTCCAGACACAGAGCACTGCAGCGACAGTGGTTTTAAGCAGATTGCAAAGAGCAGTTAACAGTTGTTCTGCCTGCAAAATTTTTTTAAAAATAAAAGGTTTCCAAGCCAGTCTGTGATCACTGAAGGAATTACTTCACATTCCCTACAACTACCTAAACATTAGAAACTTTCGGGATACTTTCCTGTGTTAAATACACCAGTTTTGTATTTTACGTTGGCTACTAATGATTAATTAGACAAATAAGCAAAACTTAAGCACATTCATAACATTTTACAGGACGAGCTAAGAGAATTTTTGTCACTCCTGTTTCTGTATTACACAGCCAAAAAGTTCAAAAATTGTTTATAAAATTAAAAAAAAATAATACCAGCATTAAAAATTTGGCGCATGCTGGACAGCAAGCAGGACTCTGACACTAGGGAACTCAAATGAGATCTAAATGACCCAAAGACTTTGTTTGTCTCAGGTGTTCACAAGGACTGGAAAACCCGAATGCCCAATGAATAAGCATAAGGGGAAAAAAAGTATTTCCCTGCTGCCTAGTAATTGAGGAGGACTCCTAAGATTTTGGGAGAACATTTAATTCATGGAGGGCAGACTTGCAGAACTTAGGAATAAAGAATCAGGCTTATAAATTACRACATCCAAGGACTTAAGTTACATTTGCAAATTTCAAGTTATAGTTTTAGCATTTGGCCGTATCCGCTGCAAATATTTTATCCATTTTTCTCATAGATTCTTCCTCCTCCAAAAAATTCAACAACAACAAAAGAAGAAATTCAAAACTTTTCTCTTGCAGTCATCTTCCTGCGGAGGAAACCCACTGYTTTCTTCAGACATGATTCAAAGGCGGATAAACCACTTCTGCCCCCACACACAGTGTCTCTGATAAAACTAATGCACCATTTCTCTATCTATGGTCGCACAATTTTTTATCCATAGCCAAAGGACTTTCCAGAACAAGACAAATTCCGTAACTAATGCCAGCAAAAGAAATGCATTTTGATGCAGTGTAGTTCACAGAAAACACCCTTGATAACATCTTCTAAACAAAAGCATCACAGCAAAACACATTGAAAAGAGAATTGGAGCCATTACCTCATTAATATGTTTGTATGTTTTGATCAAATCTACGGAGAGTTTCCTCAAAGGAGCAGTAGCTGGATCACGGAAAGTTTGGGGCATTCGCCTCTGCAAGACGATAACATCACAACTTAGACAGAAACAAAACGCCACACACGCCCATATCTCTCACACTAAGGAGCTAGTTAATTTTCTAACATCTTTCTCTTTGAGATGACATTAAATATTAAAATAATTAAAAAAAAAGGAAAACAAAACAGGAATCAAAACAAAGCAATGATTTAAACCATCAAACAAAATCCCAAATCCCCAAATTCCGGCCATTCTCCCAACAAACCTATGAGGCTTAATTCCTATAAACAGTCTTTGTCCTGGCACAAATACAGCTCCTCTGACAATACACGTTCTTGCCGCCTTCACTCCTTTACCTTAGCACTCACACATGAACTAGATTGTATTTAGTGCCCAGCTGCTGTGTTCAACTCACAAGCAGTAACAACTACTGCACAAGGAAGCTTGGTCAAGTGTTTAAGTCTGGAGCAGCAGCTTGCTGATTCAAACTGCATTAAATTCAGAATCAAGAAAGTTGGGTTACTGTACTTTGCAAAATCTAGGCCTGAGAGGAAATCAGAAGTGTGCTCAAGAATACCGTATCTAGCTTTAAGCTTTAAAATTACTGTTTCCTCACTTGTATTTCCTAAAATTAACATCTTTTAGAACAAATCTTCAACAGCAGGCAAGTATTTCTGTATTTTTCCCTAAAGAAACAAAACTTGTAAGTTCTGTCCACCTCTTGTTTCTCATGCACGTGCCCAAAAGACTTCTCGATCTGTGAATCTACTTCTGTTCCTCCTTAAAATTGGGCCAAAATCTCAAAGATAATGTTCCTGTAAGTTTTCCTCAAATAAACAAAAAATACAAGCTCCAAATTAGTAACACCAGTGAAGAAAAGGCAGAAAAAAATTAAGCCCTCATCCATTTTCATGTGCAAAAGCTGCCTAGATATCCAGCATACACTTACTTAACGGCACAAAAGTACCACCAGAGAAGCTCCAGCTGCTCCTCCATCTCCTGCAGCAAAGGAATCAAGGGGGAGTTAGGAGAGACCGAGGTGYGATGAGGTTAGGGTGGCTGGTCCCCAACCTGCCTCTCTCCAATCCCTGTCTTCCCTGTGACATAGAGCCAAGGCCATTTTAAGCAATTCTCTCTAGGAAAAGTTTCACACACGTTAAAGCTCCTTCTACTTCCTTGCTCATGGGTTAGCTGGTTAGGTGACAGGCACGGCCACGCTTGGCCTCGGGACTCTCCCCTCACGCCGTCAGAGAGGCTGCCGCTCACAACTCTCTTTGAAGGCTTCGGTCTCATCTGCTGCCTCCAGCCATAGGTAAGCTGATACTAAAGCCCCTAAACTTCCCACAAGCAAAACTGATAAAAAGCAGCTTGGAGAGAAAAGCAGACCCCTACCACTGGACCTGGGTTGTGTCACCTACTATCACCCTACTATGAAATCACCCTACTATGAAAGATACAGCAAGAGGCGGCCACACGAAATGCTGAACTTTTCTCTGCTGTCCTAGAGKTTAAACATGTTGGTAAAGTTGAAGAAGGGGAGAAAGAGAGAGGGGAGGGGAAAGAGCCCACACTAGGAACCTGTGCCAGCCTTCCTGCATCCCTATAAGGTGATTTATGATGCTYTGCGAAGCTGAAGGCTCCCAAGAAACTGCAATCCAAAGCTTCCATGGCCATCAATCAACGTAAGCCCCCAGGAGACTTTTATAGCCACGCAGGATCGCTGACAAGTGGCCTTTCAGATTCAAGGATGTTTCTCAGAGCTAATGTAATACAGGTTAAGCTGACCCTAAGGAACTTCAGCACAGGCAAGTCCTAGGGGGATCGTTTCAATGGACTGAGTTTTGGACAGCACCTCGACCATCAGTTTATCTTCCTTTGACTGTTTTCTTATCACAAGCACATGACCATAGATGTTTTGTTATAGCAGAAAAGTGTGTTTCAAAATCTTCTAAATGAACTATTTGATGTTGCTGAAGGTGAGAGTTTAGGGGCAGTTTCCCACGTACAGAGATCGCCATAGCCCCTACCAACTCCTCAGACGTAAGATTGCACTCATTTGAAAAAGGAATTTGTAGCACAGAGTGTCCCTGCTCATTTTCTAAATTTCTTACTATGAACAAAAATRTCTTAAAAGCAAACTCCAAGATTTAATTTGTTGTTGTTAAATTGTTGTTAAAATTCGGAAGGCCATCTCTGAGCTATTTGCAGATAGTCACATACCTGAACATTGTGCTTACACAACCACACATTTCTGAGGACATTTTAACCAGTATGAACTTTTTAACAGGTAATAATTATACCAGGCCCATATGAAAGTTTTGAGGTGGGAGTAGAGAAGGATTTTACTTCTCTTCTTCCTCCCCTCATTTTACTTCAAAAAATGGTAACATTCCCTTCTTCTTCCAAGACCCTTTTGGACAAGGAGGTTGCTCCCTTCTTCCTATGATGACAAAAGATTGTGGAACAAAGTGGTTACACGTTTTACGCTACAGCACTTTTAAAATCTTTATCGTTGCTGTCATATTGACTTCCCACTTAGCTTCAAAAGAGGCTCCAGCACAAAAAAAAAAAAAAAAAATCACAAAATATCCTGCTTTGCAAGCTCCAGTCTCTATCTGGTGGTCAGACTGCAATACTGCAATCTTCCCTGGGGAACCTTTTCCCCAAGATGGAATGTGAATCAAAAGATGTATTAAATACCAGTGCAGAGACACAATAAATGACCATCATTACAATTACGTATGCCCACTAAATACCCACTACATTCTGACTGGAGTGCACTAATGCCTTTATGGAATCAGTAAAAAAAAAAAAAAAAAAAGGTGTCAGTTGGGGACATAACAGTTAAAAAAACATACTGGTGATTTTTAATTCAAGTATGTTGTTCAGGAATGTTTTTATTCAGGTATGTTATGAGATTTAGTGACTGAGGGAAGACATAACTCGCACTTTCCTCCCTCCCTCTCTCCATCTACATATATAATCTCTCTTTCTTTGGCCATATGCTTTGTTATCTAGCAAACAGATGGCACTGTTCCTCTTTGACTGTATTTTATTTTGATTAAGGGAAATTTTATGAGCAAACATATATGTTCARTTAATGGAATGCTCTAATCCAGATATATATTTTAAAAATCCATCACCATCTAAACTCATCAAGAAATCTGTCTGCATATAGTTCAAATTTCCTTTTACTAACSTAGGAAATAATGAATGTTTTGTCTTTTAAGAATATCTTTTAGCAAGAATTCCATTTGTAACAACCTATTTAAAAGACCCATCTGAATGCACTGGTCTTATCTCCTATGCCACTTGCTATTTAAAACCTTTCCTTCATGACAACAATATGGAATAGGAAGTCAACCCCACTCCCTTGCAGAGGCAGGAGGCCACCTAATAGATGGTGCTTCCAGAAGGTCAGTAAAACAGCTGCTTAATTGATAAAGTCACAAACCACAGTAACTCTTCTCCACAACCTGCAGTAACCTCTAGCTTTTTAGCACCAATGGGAGAAAAAAATATGTGCCATAAAACAGGACTTGCGAAATCTAGGAATCTTTTTCAGACTGACTGTACTCAAAGCCAAAACTACATGTAGGTAGGGACAGAATTTCAATCTGATTACTTTAACCAGTGAGTCATGTTCTGTGAGTTATTTACCTCTTCTCTTGGCTTCTTTCCTAAAGTACAAGCAGTTCCTGAATAAAAGTAATAGTGAGGACCACACAATCTTTATGGGGGGAGGAAGAAAAAAAAAGGAAACAAAAAATCCAGCTAAGATCAACAAGTGAATCTTCCAAGAATTTATCCTGCCTAATTCAGTGCAATTATTTTCAAAAAAGGAAAACAGTGAGAGGTAAGAGAGGAGAGTAAGAGAAAAGGAATGAAAAAATTCACTTCTTTAAATAGTTGCTGCCAGAGCATAAACATTTTTAAGGCAGAATGGAAACTAGAGAAAAGCTTTTTACTGAAAAAAAAGAAAAAAAAGTTCATATTAATGACAGAGTCTAGTGAAACCTGGCCATTACTTTAATTATAATTACTATTATTATAATGTTAATTATTATTAGGTAGCTGACTAACTGGACAAAGGATTTGCTACTGCCTGCTAGAACACATTATATTTCAGTAATCTGGCTGCAATTAGTAACATCTCTGGCCAACATCAGCTCAGCAAAACCCCGAATTTTGCAGGTGATAATTGAGCTTCAATACACAGAGAGAAGTTTAACAGTCCTGAAGTGCGAAGCCTGGCCTTTGAATTAGAGGTGCTTCATGAAACTTGAACTGTTGGAATTTCTTACCAAAATCTGTCCAATAATGTCACCTTAATTTTCTTAACAGTAAATCAATCTTATATTCTTTTGTATTTCAGTGACAGAAGTTGCAGGCAATCTGAGTATCATGATGAAGATAAGCAACACTAACACAGCATAGGAGAAATACTTGTCTGAAGCTGTGAAAACTTTAATGCCTTGCATGATGTTAATCTTGCTTTAACATCGGGCTAAGGAGAATTCACAGGATGCAGCCAGTTGAGACAAGATGAAGAAATATTACTGCTTCTTACTGCTAAAGGAGGAAGTTCCTGCAGATCTGACTTCTTTTCACTTATAAATCTTGTGCCAACCCCACTGGGCCAGCAGGTCAGGCACATGGAGAGCCACAACTTAAGGGTAAACGTTTAGAATTCAGCAGTTCTCTGGAAACAAGAGCCTGAAGCCTGACCACTTAAAAATAAATAAATAAATAAATAAATAAATAAATAAGCAAACAAGCACAGAGATGATAGTTCTTAAGTATAATTTAAAGTCTCCTAAGTGCAAAACAAAATCAACTTTGTTGGCTTTGAAGTATCTTCCTCAAGTCGTTCCTTGCAAGCGATGAGGTGAGTAACTTTTGGCCACCATAACCATAAGCAAGCATGTAAAGACCATTTTAAGGGCAATGCAATGATATATAAAACTTATAAAACTTTTATATCAGTTAGCATTATTCTTTCCTAACTTGTAATCAGTGACTGCTAAGATACCTAAATACAGTCTGCAAGAAATTACGAATCAAAATCCAAGGAGGATGGAGTTAATACTCTCTAAAGATGGAGTTAGTCCTCATTAAGAAAGACAATTTTAAAAAAGCATACTAAAGGGAGATCACCTTTTCCATTTATCAAAATTATTTTACAGAAGATGCTGCTACTTTAAATATGAAAATTCTATATGTGTGGACATAAATATTCTCAGTGGTGGCCAGTGACAGGACAAGGGGCAATGGGTAYAAGTTGAAACACAGGAGGTTCCATCTCCAGGTGAGGAGGAACTTCTTTCCTGTGAGGGTGACAGAGCCCTGGCACAGGCTGCCCAGGGAGGCTGTGGARTCTCCTTCTCTGGAGATCTTCCAAACCTGCCTGGATGCCGCCCTGTGCCCCGTGCTCTGGGTGTCCCTGCTGGAGCAGGGGGTTGGACTCGATGATCTCTAGAGGTCCCTTCCAACCTCAACCATTCTGTGAGTCTGTCATTCTGTGAAAAGTAGATTGCAACTAAGAGTGTCCTTACCCTGCTGCAGTGCTAGGAAGCATTAATTTCCAGAGGGAAACCCCTCGGTATGTGTTTTCCCCTTACAAAGGCGGAAAGCAAAGGCAGCGGCGCGGAGCGGCCAGCAGAGGGCGGCCGCAGCCCGCCAAGCAGGGGCCGCGCGCAGCGCGCCGCTCCCGCACCAAGATGGCCACGAGCCGCGGCCGTTGGCGGCCGTTGGCGGCCGTTGGCGGCCGTTGGCGGCGCGCTGACAACCCGCCCCACGGGCTATGCTTAGGCGGCGGGCCCGGCGGCACCAGGGGCTGACCCAGTCGTCCGGGCTGCTGCTCCCCAACGCTGCTCGCAGCCGGCGAGGCCGGGAAACCGCAGCCCCGGCACCTCGCACCTTGCCTCCCGGCGCGGACGCGAGGGAGCACKCTGAAGGAACCAGGTTGCTGAAGGAACCAGGTCGTTGCTCCTTCGCAGATAATGCTCGCTACGGCTGGCCAAAAGTCACGTGTTTCATCCTACTGGTTTTCATGATCAATCCACTGAGCCTGCCACAACAGAAATTCAGTTCTTCCTGTAAGGATGCTCACTGGGAAGCCCTGTCCCACGTTAACCCTATTTATCTGAAATGATGCATGTGCAAATGTCACTTTACTTGACTTCACAGTTTGCCATCCCTACAAGACTGGCCTGCTGTCACACAAGCTTTCATAGCAGGCAAACAAATTGCAACACTGAGAACTAATGGAAGACTCCAAGCCTACCAGTAGGTYCTACAGTCACATAACACTGCTTTAAGAATGATCTTTATTGGAGTTTTTCTGAATTGACATATGCAGGACAGAATTGTTTTTATCAAGGGCAGAGAGAAMAAACTGCAGCACGATCATGGCAATTCCCTGGATAAAATCAGTTCCTGTGGAAATTTATTGAAGAAATAATCTGTAAGATACAAACATGAAAATCTAGCCTCTATGCAATTATATCCTCAGTGAAAAGCAGGACACTGGTGTTGCCCCAGCCAATGAAGGAAAGTAAGGCAGCAGCAAGCCTTCAACAGTGGAAGCTAATGCTTTTAGAAGAGAAAAAAAAGAGTAAGGGTTGTGTTTTAACCAAGATGAATTTGGACTGACAGCTAGATAGCCACAAAAGAACAAAGAAAGAGAAAGGCCGAGAGTTTTGTTTGTACAAGGTGCAGAGCCACTGATGGGAGTCACCAGCCCAGTGATGTTGGCTGGACTTGGTTTTGTAGATGAGATTAACCACAGAGGCAAATGACACTGAAACTCCCTCACAGACCCATCCTCCACCGAAGCCTGGACTCGGATGAGGAGCTGCTTATGTGACGTGTTGATGGGAAAAACACAAAGAAAGGAAAAGAAAGGAAAAGAAAGGAAAAGAAAGGAAA